>NW_027175288.1:0-300000 GCF_028021215.1 Eschrichtius robustus | reverse complement strand
ATACGCCCTTTTTGGCCAACCAAGCAACCTGGAAAGGCTAATCAGCGCTACAAAGAAGTCTCGTTTCCATCGGTCAAAAGGGCCATGCTGCAAAAAGTGTCAAAACCAGAAATGCAGGACAGGCCATGGAGAAATGGCAGCCTTGCTACGCTGATGGGCGGGATGTAAATTGCCAACAGCCACTCTGGAGAAGTGTACGGTGTGTCCTGAAACATCGAAAAAACACAGCTTAGGGAGCATAGGGCACGTCCTCTCATGGGCGTATAAATTGGGAAAACTAAAAATCAGCAAGACACAGGTACCCCAAAGTTTAGGGCTGCTCTGTTGACAAGAACCTCCACTTCATGACACATTAAATATCCCAGGAAAGAGAAAAATGGATAAAGAAGTTGTGGTCCTTATGTACAATGGAATATCACTCAGACATGAAATCAATGTCATAACGCTAGTAGAAGCAAGATGAGTGGATTTAGGTACGATGATTCTAAGTGAAATAAGTCACACAGAAAAAGACACTTATCATAAGCTATCACTTAGAGAGGGAATGTAAAAACCGCTACACTTGAACTGAATTACAAAACAGAACAGAGTCACACGTTTAGAAAACACACTATGGCTGCTTAACGGGAAAGGTGAGGTGGGGTGAGGCATAAAACAAGGGTTTCAAATTCGCTCAGATACCGTTCCATACACCCAATATGTAATAGACAAGACCTACTCCTTGCTCAGTGAACTGGACTCAACACCCCCTATTCACCGCACAAGAATATATGTGACTAGTAAGAATCTTAAAACCTATGTATTGATATCTGTCTGGAAGTGAGTCAAGTGGGTGTAAAGCTGCATAAACACAGCCGTGAAAAGCAGCTAAACCCCATTATAAAAATAAATTACTTTTAAAAACCCGTAAAACAAAGACAGTGAAAGCGAGAGAAATTATTACAAAATTCGTTCAGAGGCTCTGATGCAACCTGGATTGACCATATCTAGACCCACAGCTGGATGAGACATAAGGGTGGACACTCTTGGGGCTGAACGGTTGGGTGAGGTTGGGTGAGCAAACGCAGACCCTTTAAAGTAATACTGCCTGGTATCCATCCCATGGGTCCCAAATCTCCAGGTTCAAGGGCATCTTCCTACATCGAAAACATGCATGAGAAACCCAGAAGATGGTACACCGTGTGATTTTGAAAGGTTTCTAATACGCACCTCATTTCTCATCTCCTTGTGCTCGGGTTTGCCTTTCCAGCTACTTTACTAGCAATCTCCCTACTTGGAGAATCAGCACCTTTAAGCTCCTGTTCCCTACAGGTTGCAATTTGTCCTGAGGATGAACGGGAAGAGGGGAAACCAATGAGAGACTAGATCTTGGTGTTGGGACAGGCACAGGTCACTCTATTTTCCCATCGGGAAGAAGAATTAACCACAGGCTCAGCCTGCCGGCCAGAAGCTGAATAGGGCCTGAGGCAATCCCGCGCTTTTGCGGCCAGCTCCCAAAAAAGCCAGTTGAAAAATGGAGCTCAGGGACACTGCAATTCACAAACCCGCAGAGCTATAAATGATAACTCTCATCCACAGATATATTGAGGGAAGGCAACGAAGAGGATTTGAAAGCAAGGCAGGATTGCAGGAAACAGGTTTCAGGAGGTAGATTCGAATCGCCTTTAAAGCACATGAAAAGTGGTAAAACGTCGACAATGATGCCCTTGGCCAAACAGGGCGTATGCGTTTTTTCCTGAATATATTCAGGAAAAAACGCATACGCCCTGTTTGGCCATCCAAGCAACCTGGAAAGGCTAATCAGCGCTACAAAGAAGTCTCGCTTCCCATCGGTCAAAAGGGCCATGCTGCAAAAAGTGTCAAAACCAGAAATGCAGGACAGGCCCTGGAGAAATGGCAGCCTTGCTACGCTGATGGGCGGGATGTAAATTGCCAACAGCCACTCTGGAGAAGTGTAAGGTGTGTCCTGAAACATCGAAAAAACACAGCTCTAGGAGCATAGGGCACGTCCTCTCATGGGCGTATAAATTGGGAAAACTAAAAATCAGCAAGACACAGGCACCCCAAAGTTTAGGGCTGCTCTGTTGACAAGAACCTCCACTTCATGACACCTTAAATATCCCAGGAAAGAGAAAAATGGATAAAGAAGTTGTGGTCCTTATGTACAATGGAATATCACTCAGACATGAAATCAATGTCATAAGGCTAGTAGAAGCAAGATGAGTGGATTTAGGTACGACGATTCTAAGTGAAATAAGTCACACAGAAAAAGACACTTATCATAAGCTATCACTTATAGAGGGAATGTAAAAACCGCTACACTTGAACTGAATTACAAAACAGAACAAAGTCACACGTTTAGAAAACACACTATGGCTGCTTAACGGGAAAGGTGAGGTGGGGTGAGGCATAAAACAAGGGTTTCAAATTCGCTCAGATACCGTTCCATACACCCAATATGTAATAGACAAGACCTACTCCTTGCTCAGTGAACAGGACTCAACACCCCCTATTCACCGCACAAGAATATATGTGACTAGTAAGAATCTTAAAACCTATGTATTGATATCTGTCTGGAAGTGAGTCAAGTGGGTGTAAAGCCGCATAAACACAGCCGTGAAAAGCAGCTAAACCCCATTATAAAAATAAATTACTTTTAAAAACCCGTAAAACAAAGACAGTGAAAGAGAGAGAAATTCTTACAAAATTCGTTCAGAGGCTGTGATGCAACCTGGATTGACCATATCTAGACCCACAGCTGGATGAGACATAAGGGTGGACACTCTTGGGGCTGAAAGGTTGGGTGAGGTTGGGTGAGCAAACGCAGACCCTTTAAAGTAATACTGCCTGGTACCCATCCCATGGGTCCCAAATCTCCAGGTTCAAGGGCATCTTCCTACATCGAAAACATGCATGAGAAACCCAGAAGATGGTACACCGTGTGATTTTGAAAGGTTTCTAATACGCACCTCATTTCTCATCTCCTTGTGCTCGGGTTCACCTTTCCAGCTACTTTACTAGCAATCTCCCTACTTGGAGAATCAGCACCTTTAAGCTCCTGTTCCCTACAGGTTGCAATTTGTCCTGAGGATGAACGGGAAGAGGGGCAACCAATGAGAGACTAGATATAGGTGTTGGGACAGGCACAGCTCACTCTATTTTCCCATCGGTAAGAAGAATTAACCACAGGCTCAGCCTGCCGCCCAGAAGCAGAATAGGGCCTGAGGCAATTCCGCGCTTTTGCGGCCAGCTCCCAAAAAAGCCAGTTGAAAAATGGAGCTCAGGGACACTGCAATTCACAAACCCGCAGAGCTATAAATGATAACTCTCATCCACAGATATATTGAGGGAAGGCAACGAAGAGGATTTGAAAGCAAGGCAGAATTGCAGGAAACAGGTTTCAGGAGGTAGATTCAAATCGCCTTAAAAGCACATGAAAAGTGGTAAAACGTCGACAATAATGACCTTGGCCAAACAGGGCGTATGCGTTTTTTCCTGAATATATTCAGGAAAAAACGCATACGCCCTTTTTGGCCAACCAAGCAACCTGGAAAGGCTAATCAGCGCTACAAAGAAGTCTCGCTTCCCATAGGTCAAAAGGGCCATGCTGCAAAAAGTGTCAAAACCAGAAATGCAGGACAGGCCATGGAGAAATGGCAGCCTTGCTACGCTGATGGGCGGGATGTAAATTGCCAACAGCCACTCTGGAGAAGTGTAAGGTGTGTCCTGAAACATCGAAAAAACACAGCTTAGGGAGCATAGGGCACGTCCTCTCATGGGCGTATAGATTGGGATAACTAAAAATCAGCAAGACACAGGCACCCCAAAGTTTAGGGCTGCTCTGTTGACAAGAACCTCCACTTCATGACACCTTAAATATCCCAGGAAAGAGAAAAATGGATAAAGAAGTTGTGGTCCTTATGTACAATGGAATATCACTCAGACATGAAATCAATGTCATAAGGCTAGTAGAAGCAAGATGAGTGGATTTAGGTACGACGATTCTAAGTGAAATAAGTCACACAGAAAAAGACACTTATCATAAGCTATCACTTATAGAGGGAATGTAAAAACCGCTACACTTGAACTGAATTACAAAACAGAACAGAGTCACACGTTTAGAAAACACACTATGGCTGCTTAACGGGAAAGGTGAGGTGGGGTGAGGCATAAAACAAGGGTTTCAAATTCGCTCAGATACCGTTCCATACACCCAATATGTAATAGACAAGACCTACGCCTTGCTCAGTGAACAGGACTCAACACCCCCTATTCAACGCACAAGAATATATGTGACTAGTAAGAATCTTAAAACCTATGTATTGATATCTGTCAGGAAGTGGGTCAAGTGGGTGTAAAGCTGCATAAACACAGCCGTGAAAAGCAGCTAAACCCCATTATAAAAATAAATTACTTTTAAAAACCCGTAAAACAAAGACAGTGAAAGAGAGAGAAATTCTTACAAAATTCGTTCAGAGGCTGTGATGCAACCTGGATTGACCATATCTAGACCCACAGCTGGATGAGACATAAGGGTGGACACTCTTGGGGCTGAAAGGTTGGGTGAGGTTGGGTGAGCAAACGCAGACCCTTTAAAGTAATACTGCCTGGTACCCATCCCATGGGTCCCAAATCTCCAGGTTCAAGGGCATCTTCCTACATCGAAAACATGCATGAGAAACCCAGAAGATGGTACACCGTGTGATTTTCAAAGGTTTCTAATACGCACCTCATTTCTCATCTCCTTGTGCTCGGGTTCGCCTTTCCAGCTATTTTACTAGAAATCTCCCTACTTGGAGAATCAGCACCTTTAAGCTCCTGTTCCCTACAGGTTGCAATTTGTCCTGAGGATGAACGGGAAGAGGGGCAACCAATGAGAGACTAGATATAGGTGTTGGGACAGGCACAGCTCACTCTATTTTCCCATCGGTAAGAAGAATTAACCACAGGCTCAGCCTGCTGCCCAGAAGCAGAATAGGGCCTGAGGCAATTCCGCGCTTTTGCGGCCAGCTCCCAAAAAAGCCAGTTGAAAAATGGAGCTCAGGGACACTGCAATTCACAAACCCGCAGAGCTATAAATGATAACTCTCATCCACAGATATATTGAGGGAAGGCAACGAAGAGGATTTGAAAGCAAGGCAGAATTGCAGGAAACAGGTTTCAGGAGGTAGATTCAAATCGCCTTAAAAGCACATGAAAAGTGGTAAAACGTCGACAATAATGCCCTTGGCCAAACAGGGCGTATGCGTTTTTTCCTGAATATATTCAGGAAAAAACGCATACGCCCTTTTTGGCCAACCAAGCAACCTGGAAAGGCTAATCAGCGCTACAAAGAAGTCTCGTTTCCATCGGTCAAAAGGGCCATGCTGCAAAAAGTGTCAAAACCAGAAATGCAGGACAGGCCATGGAGAAATGGCAGCCTTGCTACGCTGATGGGCGGGATGTAAATTGCCAACAGCCACTCTGGAGAAGTGTACGGTGTGTCCTGAAACATCGAAAAAACACAGCTTAGGGAGCATAGGGCACGTCCTCTCATGGGCGTATAAATTGGGAAAACTAAAAATCAGCAAGACACAGGTACCCCAAAGTTTAGGGCTGCTCTGTTGACAAGAACCTCCACTTCATGACACCTTAAATATCCCAGGAAAGAGAAAAATGGATAAAGAAGTTGTGGTCCTTATGTACAATGGAATATCACTCAGACATGAAATCAATGTCATAACGCTAGTAGAAGCAAGATGAGTGGATTTAGGTACGATGATTCTAAGTGAAATAAGTCACACAGAAAAAGACACTTATCATAAGCTATCACTTAGAGAGGGAATGTAAAAACCGCTACACTTGAACTGAATTACAAAACAGAACAGAGTCACACGTTTAGAAAACACACTATGGCTGCTTAACGGGAAAGGTGAGGTGGGGTGAGGCATAAAACAAGGGTTTCAAATTCGCTCAGATACCGTTCCATACACCCAATATGTAATAGACAAGACCTACTCCTTGCTCAGTGAACTGGACTCAACACCCCCTATTCACCGCACAAGAATATATGTGACTAGTAAGAATCTTAAAACCTATGTATTGATATCTGTCAGGAAGTGGGTCAAGTGGGTGTAAAGCTGCATAAACACAGCCGTGAAAAGCAGCTAAACCCCATTATAAAAATAAATTACTTTTAAAAACCCGTAAAACAAAGACAGTGAAAGAGAGAGAAATTATTACAAAATTCGTTCAGAGGCTGTGATGCAACCTGGATTGACCATATCTAGACCCACAGCTGGATGAGACATAAGGGTGGACACTCTTGGGGCTGAAAGGTTGGGTGAGGTTGGGTGAGCAAACGCAGACCCTTTAAAGTAATACTGCCTGGTACCCATCCCATGGGTCCCAAATCTCCAGGTTCAAGGGCATCTTCCTACATCGAAAACATGCATGAGAAACCCAGAAGATGGTACACCGTGTGATTTTCAAAGGTTTCTAATACGCACCTCATTTCTCATCTCCTTGTGCTCGGGTTCGCCTTTCCAGCTATTTTACTAGAAATCTCCCTACTTGGAGAATCAGCACCTTTAAGCTCCTGTTCCCTACAGGTTGCAATTTGTCCTGAGGATGAACGGGAAGAGGGGCAACCAATGAGAGACTAGATATAGGTGTTGGGACAGGCACAGCTCACTCTATTTTCCCATCGGTAAGAAGAATTAACCACAGGCTCAGCCTGCTGCCCAGAAGCAGAATAGGGCCTGAGGCAATTCCGCGCTTTTGCGGCCAGCTCCCAAAAAAGCCAGTTGAAAAATGGAGCTCAGGGACACTGCAATTCACAAACCCGCAGAGCTATAAATGATAACTCTCATCCACAGATATATTGAGGGAAGGCAACGAAGAGGATTTGAAAGCAAGGCAGAACTGCAGGAAACAGGTTTCAGGAGGTAGATTCAAATCGCCTTAAAAGCACATGAAAAGTGGTAAAACGTCGACAATAATGCCCTTGGCCAAACAGGGCGTATGCGTTTTTTCCTGAATATATTCAGGAAAAAACGCATACGCCCTTTTTGGCCAACCAAGCAACCTGGAAAGGCTAATCAGCGCTACAAAGAAGTCTCGTTTCCATCGGTCAAAAGGGCCATGCTGCAAAAAGTGTCAAAACCAGAAATGCAGGACAGGCCATGGAGAAATGGCAGCCTTGCTACGCTGATGGGCGGGATGTAAATTGCCAACAGCCACTCTGGAGAAGTGTACGGTGTGTCCTGAAACATCGAAAAAACACAGCTTAGGGAGCATAGGGCACGTCCTCTCATGGGCGTATAAATTGGGAAAACTAAAAATCAGCAAGACACAGGTACCCCAAAGTTTAGGGCTGCTCTGTTGACAAGAACCTCCACTTCATGACACCTTAAATATCCCAGGAAAGAGAAAAATGGATAAAGAAGTTGTGGTCCTTATGTACAATGGAATATCACTCAGACATGAAATCAATGTCATAACGCTAGTAGAAGCAAGATGAGTGGATTTAGGTACGATGATTCTAAGTGAAATAAGTCACACAGAAAAAGACACTTATCATAAGCTATCACTTAGAGAGGGAATGTAAAAACCGCTACACTTGAACTGAATTACAAAACAGAACAGAGTCACACGTTTAGAAAACACACTATGGCTGCTTAACGGGAAAGGTGAGGTGGGGTGAGGCATAAAACAAGGGTTTCAAATTCGCTCAGATACCGTTCCATACACCCAATATGTAATAGACAAGACCTACTCCTTGCTCAGTGAACTGGACTCAACACCCCCTATTCACCGCACAAGAATATATGTGACTAGTAAGAATCTTAAAACCTATGTATTGATATCTGTCTGGAAGTGAGTCAAGTGGGTGTAAAGCTGCATAAACACAGCCGTGAAAAGCAGCTAAACCCCATTATAAAAATAAATTACTTTTAAAAACCCGTAAAACAAAGACAGTGAAAGCGAGAGAAATTATTACAAAATTCGTTCAGAGGCTCTGATGCAACCTGGATTGACCATATCTAGACCCACAGCTGGATGAGACATAAGGGTGGACACTCTTGGGGCTGAACGGTTGGGTGAGGTTGGGTGAGCAAACGCAGACCCTTTAAAGTAATACTGCCTGGTATCCATCCCATGGGTCCCAAATCTCCAGGTTCAAGGGCATCTTCCTACATCGAAAACATGCATGAGAAACCCAGAAGATGGTACACCGTGTGATTTTGAAAGGTTTCTAATACGCACCTCATTTCTCATCTCCTTGTGCTCGGGTTCGCCTTTCCAGCTACTTTACTAGCAATCTCCCTACTTGGAGAATCAGCACCTTTAAGCTCCTGTTCCCTACAGGTTGCAATTTGTCCTGAGGATGAACGGGAAGAGGGGAAACCAATGAGAGACTAGATCTTGTTGTTGGGACAGGCACAGGTCACTCTATTTTCCCATCGGGAAGAAGAATTAACCACAGGCTCAGCCTGCCGGCCAGAAGCTGAATAGGGCCTGAGGCAATCCCGCGCTTTTGCGGCCAGCTCCCAAAAAAGCCAGTTGAAAAATGGAGCTCAGGGACACTGCAATTCACAAACCCGCAGAGCTATAAATGATAACTCTCATCCACAGATATATTGAGGGAAGGCAACGAAGAGGATTTGAAAGCAAGGCAGGATTGCAGGAAACAGGTTTCAGGAGGTAGATTCGAATCGCCTTTAAAACACATGAAAAGTGGTAAAACGTCGACAATGATGCCCTTGGCCAAACAGGGCGTATGCGTTTTTTCCTGAATATATTCAGGAAAAAACGCATACGCCCTGTTTGGCCAACCAAGCAACCTGGAAAGGCTAATCAGCGCTACAAAGAAGTCTCGCTTCCCATCGGTCAAAAGGGCCATGCTGCAAAAAGTGTCAAAACCAGAAATGCAGGACAGGCCCTGGAGAAATGGCAGCCTTGCTACGCTGATGGGCGGGATGTAAATTGCCAACAGCCACTCTGGAGAAGTGTAAGGTGTGTCCTGAAACATCGAAAAAACACAGCTCTAGGAGCATAGGGCACGTCCTCTCATGGGCGTATAAATTGGGAAAACTAAAAATCAGCAAGACACAGGCACCCCAAAGTTTAGGGCTGCTCTGTTGACAAGAACCTCCACTTCATGACACCTTAAATATCCCAGGAAAGAGAAAAATGGATAAAGAAGTTGTGGTCCTTATGTACAATGGAATATCACTCAGACATGAAATCAATGTCATAAGGCTAGTAGAAGCAAGATGAGTGGATTTAGGTACGACGATTCTAAGTGAAATAAGTCACACAGAAAAAGACACTTATCATAAGCTATCACTTATAGAGGGAATGTAAAAACCGCTACACTTGAACTGAATTACAAAACAGAACAGAGTCACACGTTTAGAAAACACACTATGGCTGCTTAACGGGAAAGGTGAGGTGGGGTGAGGCATAAAACAAGGGTTTCAAATTCGCTCAGATACCGTTCCATACACCCAATATGTAATAGACAAGACCTACTCCTTGCTCAGTGAACAGGACTCAACACCCCCTATTCACCGCACAAGAATATATGTGACTAGTAAGAATCTTAAAACCTATGTATTGATATCTGTCTGGAAGTGAGTCAAGTGGGTGTAAAGCCGCATAAACACAGCCGTGAAAAGCAGCTAAACCCCATTATAAAAATAAATTACTTTTAAAAACCCGTAAAACAAAGACAGTGAAAGAGAGAGAAATTCTTACAAAATTCGTTCAGAGGCTGTGATGCAACCTGGATTGACCATATCTAGACCCACAGCTGGATGAGACATAAGGGTGGACACTCTTGGGGCTGAAAGGTTGGGTGAGGTTGGGTGAGCAAACGCAGACCCTTTAAAGTAATACTGCCTGGTACCCATCCCATGGGTCCCAAATCTCCAGGTTCAAGGGCATCTTCCTACATCGAAAACATGCATGAGAAACCCAGAAGATGGTACACCGTGTGATTTTGAAAGGTTTCTAATACGCACCTCATTTCTCATCTCCTTGTGCTCGGGTTCACCTTTCCAGCTACTTTACTAGCAATCTCCCTACTTGGAGAATCAGCACCTTTAAGCTCCTGTTCCCTACAGGTTGCAATTTGTCCTGAGGATGAACGGGAAGAGGGGCAACCAATGAGAGACTAGATGTAGGTGTTGGGACAGGCACAGCTCACTCTATTTTCCCATCGGTAAGAAGAATTAACCACAGGCTCAGCCTGCCGCCCAGAAGCAGAATAGGGCCTGAGGCAATTCCGCGCTTTTGCGGCCAGCTCCCAAAAAAGCCAGTTGAAAAATGGAGCTCAGGGACACTGCAATTCACAAACCCGCAGAGCTATAAATGATAACTCTCATCCACAGATATATTGAGGGAAGGCAACGAAGAGGATTTGAAAGCAAGGCAGAATTGCAGGAAACAGGTTTCAGGAGGTAGATTCAAATCGCCTTAAAAGCACATGAAAAGTGGTAAAACGTCGACAATAATGCCCTTGGCCAAACAGGGCGTATGCGTTTTTTCCTGAATATATTCAGGAAAAAACGCATACGCCCTTTTTGGCCAACCAAGCAACCTGGAAAGGCTAATCAGCGCTACAAAGAAGTCTCGCTTCCCATCGGTCAAAAGGGCCATGCTGCAAAAAGTGTCAAAACCAGAAATTCAGGACAGGCCATGGAGAAATGGCAGCCTTGCTACGCTGATGGGCGGGATGTAAATTGCCAAAAGCCACTCTGGAGAAGTGTAAGGTGTGTCCTGAAACATCGAAAAAACACAGCTTAGGGAGCATAGGGCACGTCCTCTCATGGGCGTATAGATTGGGATAACTAAAAATCAGCAAGACACAGGCACCCCAAAGTTTAGGGCTGCTCTGTTGACAAGAACCTCCACTTCATGACACCTTAAATATCCCAGGAAAGAGAAAAATGGATAAAGAAGTTGTGGTCCTTATGTACAATGGAATATCACTCAGACATGAAATCAATGTCATAAGGCTAGTAGAAGCAAGATGAGTGGATTTAGGTACGACGATTCTAAGTGAAATAAGTCACACAGAAAAAGACACTTATCATAAGCTATCACTTATAGAGGGAATGTAAAAACCGCTACACTTGAACTGAATTACAAAACAGAACAGAGTCACACGTTTAGAAAACACACTATGGCTGCTTAACGGGAAAGGTGAGGTGGGGTGAGGCATAAAACAAGGGTTTCAAATTCGCTCAGATACCGTTCCATACACCCAATATGTAATAGACAAGACCTACTCCTTGCTCAGTGAACAGGACTCAACACCCCCTATTCACCGCACAAGAATATATGTGACTAGTAAGAATCTTAAAACCTATGTATTGATATCTGTCTGGAAGTGAGTCAAGTGGGTGTAAAGCCGCATAAACACAGCCGTGAAAAGCAGCTAAACCCCATTATAAAAATAAATTACTTTTAAAAACCCGTAAAACAAAGACAGTGAAAGAGAGAGAAATTCTTACAAAATTCGTTCAGAGGCTGTGATGCAACCTGGATTGACCATATCTAGACCCACAGCTGGATGAGACATAAGGGTGGACACTCTTGGGGCTGAAAGGTTGGGTGAGGTTGGGTGAGCAAACGCAGACCCTTTAAAGTAATACTGCCTGGTACCCATCCCATGGGTCCCAAATCTCCAGGTTCAAGGGCATCTTCCTACATCGAAAACATGCATGAGAAACCCAGAAGATGGTACACCGTGTGATTTTGAAAGGTTTCTAATACGCACCTCATTTCTCATCTCCTTGTGCTCGGGTTCACCTTTCCAGCTACTTTACTAGCAATCTCCCTACTTGGAGAATCAGCACCTTTAAGCTCCTGTTCCCTACAGGTTGCAATTTGTCCTGAGGATGAACGGGAAGAGGGGCAACCAATGAGAGACTAGATGTAGGTGTTGGGACAGGCACAGCTCACTCTATTTTCCCATCGGTAAGAAGAATTAACCACAGGCTCAGCCTGCCGCCCAGAAGCAGAATAGGGCCTGAGGCAATTCCGCGCTTTTGCGGCCAGCTCCCAAAAAAGCCAGTTGAAAAATGGAGCTCAGGGACACTGCAATTCACAAACCCGCAGAGCTATAAATGATAACTCTCATCCACAGATATATTGAGGGAAGGCAACGAAGAGGATTTGAAAGCAAGGCAGAATTGCAGGAAACAGGTTTCAGGAGGTAGATTCAAATCGCCTTAAAAGCACATGAAAAGTGGTAAAACGTCGACAATAATGCCCTTGGCCAAACAGGGCGTATGCGTTTTTTCCTGAATATATTCAGGAAAAAACGCATACGCCCTTTTTGGCCAACCAAGCAACCTGGAAAGGCTAATCAGCGCTACAAAGAAGTCTCGCTTCCCATCGGTCAAAAGGGCCATGCTGCAAAAAGTGTCAAAACCAGAAATTCAGGACAGGCCATGGAGAAATGGCAGCCTTGCTACGCTGATGGGCGGGATGTAAATTGCCAAAAGCCACTCTGGAGAAGTGTAAGGTGTGTCCTGAAACATCGAAAAAACACAGCTTAGGGAGCATAGGGCACGTCCTCTCATGGGCGTATAGATTGGGATAACTAAAAATCAGCAAGACACAGGCACCCCAAAGTTTAGGGCTGCTCTGTTGACAAGAACCTCCACTTCATGACACCTTAAATATCCCAGGAAAGAGAAAAATGGATAAAGAAGTTGTGGTCCTTATGTACAATGGAATATCACTCAGACATGAAATCAATGTCATAAGGCTAGTAGAAGCAAGATGAGTGGATTTAGGTACGACGATTCTAAGTGAAATAAGTCACACAGAAAAAGACACTTATCATAAGCTATCACTTATAGAGGGAATGTAAAAACCGCTACACTTGAACTGAATTACAAAACAGAACAGAGTCACACGTTTAGAAAACACACTATGGCTGCTTAACGGGAAAGGTGAGGTGGGGTGAGGCATAAAACAAGGGTTTCAAATTCGCTCAGATACCGTTCCATACACCCAATATGTAATAGACAAGACCTACGCCTTGCTCAGTGAACAGGACTCAACACCCCCTATTCACCGCACAAGAATATATGTGACTAGTAAGAATCTTAAAACCTATGTATTGATATCTGTCAGGAAGTGGGTCAAGTGGGTGTAAAGCTGCATAAACACAGCCGTGAAAAGCAGCTAAACCCCATTATAAAAATAAATTACTTTTAAAAACCCGTAAAACAAAGACAGTGAAAGAGAGAGAAATTCTTACAAAATTCGTTCAGAGGCTGTGATGCAACCTGGATTGACCATATCTAGACCCACAGCTGGATGAGACATAAGGGTGGACACTCTTGGGGCTGAAAGGTTGGGTGAGGTTGGGTGAGCAAACGCAGACCCTTTAAAGTAATACTGCCTGGTACCCATCCCATGGGTCCCAAATCTCCAGGTTCAAGGGCATCTTCCTACATCGAAAACATGCATGAGAAACCCAGAAGATGGTACACCGTGTGATTTTCAAAGGTTTCTAATACGCACCTCATTTCTCATCTCCTTGTGCTCGGGTTCGCCTTTCCAGCTATTTTACTAGAAATCTCCCTACTTGGAGAATCAGCACCTTTAAGCTCCTGTTCCCTACAGGTTGCAATTTGTCCTGAGGATGAACGGGAAGAGGGGCAACCAATGAGAGACTAGATATAGGTGTTGGGACAGGCACAGCTCACTCTATTTTCCCATCGGTAAGAAGAATTAACCACAGGCTCAGCCTGCTGCCCAGAAGCAGAATAGGGCCTGAGGCAATTCCGCGCTTTTGCGGCCAGCTCCCAAAAAAGCCAGTTGAAAAATGGAGCTCAGGGACACTGCAATTCACAAACCCGCAGAGCTATAAATGATAACTCTCATCCACAGATATATTGAGGGAAGGCAACGAAGAGGATTTGAAAGCAAGGCAGAATTGCAGGAAACAGGTTTCAGGAGGTAGATTCAAATCGCCTTAAAAGCACATGAAAAGTGGTAAAACGTCGACAATAATGACCTTGGCCAAACAGGGCGTATGCGTTTTTTCCTGAATATATTCAGGAAAAAACGCATACGCCCTGTTTGGCCAACCAAGCAACCTGGAAAGGCTAATCAGCGATACAAAGAAGTCTCGTTTCCATCGGTCAAAAGGGCCATGCTGCAAAAAGTGTCAAAACCAGAAATGCAGGACAGGCCATGGAGAAATGGCAGCCTTGCTACGCTGATGGGCGGGATGTAAATTGCCAACAGCCACTCTGGAGAAGTGTACGGTGTGTCCTGAAACATCGAAAAAACACAGCTTAGGGAGCATAGGGCACGTCCTCTCATGGGCGTATAAATTGGGAAAACTAAAAATCAGCAAGACACAGGTACCCCAAAGTTTAGGGCTGCTCTGTTGACAAGAACCTCCACTTCATGACACCTTAAATATCCCAGGAAAGAGAAAAATGGATAAAGAAGTTGTGGTCCTTATGTACAATGGAATATCACTCAGACATGAAATCAATGTCATAACGCTAGTAGAAGCAAGATGAGTGGATTTAGGTACGATGATTCTAAGTGAAATAAGTCACACAGAAAAAGACACTTATCATAAGCTATCACTTAGAGAGGGAATGTAAAAACCGCTACACTTGAACTGAATTACAAAACAGAACAGAGTCACACGTTTAGAAAACACACTATGGCTGCTTAACGGGAAAGGTGAGGTGGGGTGAGGCATAAAACAAGGGTTTCAAATTCGCTCAGATACCGTTCCATACACCCAATATGTAATAGACAAGACCTACTCCTTGCTCAGTGAACTGGACTCAACACCCCCTATTCACCGCACAAGAATATATGTGACTAGTAAGAATCTTAAAACCTATGTATTGATATCTGTCTGGAAGTGAGTCAAGTGGGTGTAAAGCTGCATAAACACAGCCGTGAAAAGCAGCTAAACCCCATTATAAAAATAAATTACTTTTAAAAACCCGTAAAACAAAGACAGTGAAAGCGAGAGAAATTATTACAAAATTCGTTCAGAGGCTCTGATGCAACCTGGATTGACCATATCTAGACCCACAGCTGGATGAGACATAAGGGTGGACACTCTTGGGGCTGAACGGTTGGGTGAGGTTGGGTGAGCAAACGCAGACCCTTTAAAGTAATACTGCCTGGTATCCATCCCATGGGTCCCAAATCTCCAGGTTCAAGGGCATATTCCTACATCGAAAACATGCATGAGAAACCCAGAAGATGGTACACCGTGTGATTTTGAAAGGTTTCTAATACGCACCTCATTTCTCATCTCCTTGTGCTCGGGTTCACCTTTCCAGCTACTTTACTAGCAATCTCCCTACTTGGAGAATCAGCACCTTTAAGCTCCTGTTCCCTACAGGTTGCAATTTGTCCTGAGGATGAACGGGAAGAGGGGAAACCAATGAGAGACTAGATCTTGGTGTTGGGACAGGCACAGGTCACTCTATTTTCCCATCGGGAAGAAGAATTAACCACAGGCTCAGCCTGCCGGCCAGAAGCTGAATAGGGCCTGAGGCAATCCCGCGCTTTTGCGGCCAGCTCCCAAAAAAGCCAGTTGAAAAATGGAGCTCAGGGACACTGCAATTCACAAACCCGCAGAGCTATAAATGATAACTCTCATCCACAGATATATTGAGGGAAGGCAACGAAGAGGATTTGAAAGCAAGGCAGGATTGCAGGAAACAGGTTTCAGGAGGTAGATTCGAATCGCCTTTAAAGCACATGAAAAGTGGTAAAACGTCGACAATGATGCCCTTGGCCAAGCAGGGCGTATGCATTTTTTCCTGAATATATTCAGGAAAAAACGCATACGCCCTGTTTGGCCAACCAAGCAACCTGGAAAGGCTAATCAGCGCTACAAAGAAGTCTCGCTTCCCATCGGTCAAAAGGGCCATGCTGCAAAAAGTGTCAAAACCAGAAATGCAGGACAGGCCCTGGAGAAATGGCAGCCTTGCTACGCTGATGGGCGGGATGTAAATTGCCAACAGCCACTCTGGAGAAGTGTAAGGTGTGTCCTGAAACATCGAAAAAACACAGCTCTAGGAGCATAGGGCACGTCCTCTCATGGGCGTATAAATTGGGAAAACTAAAAATCAGCAAGACACAGGCACCCCAAAGTTTAGGGCTGCTCTGTTGACAAGAACCTCCACTTCATGACACCTTAAATATCCCAGGAAAGAGAAAAATGGATAAAGAAGTTGTGGTCCTTATGTACAATGGAATATCACTCAGACATGAAATCAATGTCATAAGGCTAGTAGAAGCAAGATGAGTGGATTTAGGTACGACGATTCTAAGTGAAATAAGTCACACAGAAAAAGACACTTATCATAAGCTATCACTTATAGAGGGAATGTAAAAACCGCTACACTTGAACTGAATTACAAAACAGAACAGAGTCACACGTTTAGAAAACACACTATGGCTGCTTAACGGGAAAGGTGAGGTGGGGTGATGCATAAAACAAGGGTTTCAAATTCGCTCAGATACCGTTCCATACACCCAATATGTAATAGACAAGACCTACTCCTTGCTCAGTGAACAGGACTCAACACCCCCTATTCACCGCACAAGAATATATGTGACTAGTAAGAATCTTAAAACCTATGTATTGATATCTGTCTGGAAGTGAGTCAAGTGGGTGTAAAGCCGCATAAACACAGCCGTGAAAAGCAGCTAAACCCCATTATAAAAATAAATTACTTTTAAAAACCCGTAAAACAAAGACAGTGAAAGAGAGAGAAATTCTTACAAAATTCGTTCAGAGGCTGTGATGCAACCTGGATTGACCATATCTAGACCCACAGCTGGATGAGACATAAGGGTGGACACTCTTGGGGCTGAAAGGTTGGGTGAGGTTGGGTGAGCAAACGCAGACCCTTTAAAGTAATACTGCCTGGTACCCATCCCATGGGTCCCAAATCTCCAGGTTCAAGGGCATCTTCCTACATCGAAAACATGCATGAGAAACCCAGAAGATGGTACACCGTGTGATTTTGAAAGGTTTCTAATACGCACCTCATTTCTCATCTCCTTGTGCTCGGGTTCACCTTTCCAGCTACTTTACTAGCAATCTCCCTACTTGGAGAATCAGCACCTTTAAGCTCCTGTTCCCTACAGGTTGCAATTTGTCCTGAGGATGAACGGGAAGAGGGGCAACCAATGAGAGACTAGATGTAGGTGTTGGGACAGGCACAGCTCACTCTATTTTCCCATCGGTAAGAAGAATTAACCACAGGCTCAGCCTGCCGCCCAGAAGCAGAATAGGGCCTGAGGCAGTTCCGCGCTTTTGCGGCCAGCTCCCAAAAAAGCCAGTTGAAAAATGGAGCTCAGGGACACTGCAATTCACAAACCCGCAGAGCTATAAATGATAACTCTCATCCACAGATATATTGAGGGAAGGCAACGAAGAGGATTTGAAAGCAAGGCAGAATTGCAGGAAACAGGTTTCAGGAGGTAGATTCAAATCGCCTTAAAAGCACATGAAAAGTGGTAAAACGTCGACAATAATGCCCTTGGCCAAACAGGGCGTATGCGTTTTTTCCTGAATATATTCAGGAAAAAACGCATACGCCCTTTTTGGCCAACCAAGCAACCTGGAAAGGCTAATCAGCGCTACAAAGAAGTCTCGCTTCCCATCGGTCAAAAGGGCCATGCTGCAAAAAGTGTCAAAACCAGAAATGCAGGACAGGCCATGGAGAAATGGCAGCCTTGCTACGCTGATGGGCGGGATGTAAATTGCCAACAGCCACTCTGGAGAAGTGTAAGGTGTGTCCTGAAACATCGAAAAAACACAGCTTAGGGAGCATAGGGCACGTCCTCTCATGGGCGTATAGATTGGGATAACTAAAAATCAGCAAGACACAGGCACCCCAAAGTTTAGGGCTGCTCTGTTGACAAGAACCTCCACTTCATGACACCTTAAATATCCCAGGAAAGAGAAAAATGGATAAAGAAGTTGTGGTCCTTATGTACAATGGAATATCACTCAGACATGAAATCAATGTCATAAGGCTAGTAGAAGCAAGATGAGTGGATTTAGGTACGACGATTCTAAGTGAAATAAGTCACACAGAAAAAGACACTTATCATAAGCTATCACTTATAGAGGGAATGTAAAAACCGCTACACTTGAACTGAATTACAAAACAGAACAGAGTCACACGTTTAGAAAACACACTATGGCTGCTTAACGGGAAAGGTGAGGTGGGGTGAGGCATAAAACAAGGGTTTCAAATTCGCTCAGATACCGTTCCATACACCCAATATGTAATAGACAAGACCTACGCCTTGCTCAGTGAACAGGACTCAACACCCCCTATTCACCGCACAAGAATATATGTGACTAGTAAGAATCTTAAAACCTATGTATTGATATCTGTCAGGAAGTGGGTCAAGTTGGTGTAAAGCTGCATAAACACAGCCGTGAAAAGCAGCTAAACCCCATTATAAAAATAAATTACTTTTAAAAACCCGTAAAACAAAGACAGTGAAAGAGAGAGAAATTCTTACAAAATTCGTTCAGAGGCTGTGATGCAACCTGGATTGACCATATCTAGACCCACAGCTGGATGAGACATAAGGGTGGACACTCTTGGGGCTGAAAGGTTGGGTGAGGTTGGGTGAGCAAACGCAGACCCTTTAAAGTAATACTGCCTGGTACCCATCCCATGGGTCCCAAATCTCCAGGTTCAAGGGCATCTTCCTACATCGAAAACATGCATGAGAAACCCAGAAGATGGTACACCGTGTGATTTTCAAAGGTTTCTAATACGCACCTCATTTCTCATCTCCTTGTGCTCGGGTTCGCCTTTCCAGCTATTTTACTAGAAATCTCCCTACTTGGAGAATCAGCACCTTTAAGCTCCTGTTCCCTACAGGTTGCAATTTGTCCTGAGGATGAACGGGAAGAGGGGCAACCAATGAGAGACTAGATATAGGTGTTGGGACAGGCACAGCTCACTCTATTTTCCCATCGGTAAGAAGAATTAACCACAGGCTCAGCCTGCTGCCCAGAAGCAGAATAGGGCCTGAGGCAATTCCGCGCTTTTGCGGCCAGCTCCCAAAAAAGCCAGTTGAAAAATGGAGCTCAGGGACACTGTAATTCACAAACCCGCAGAGCTATAAATGATAACTCTCATCCACAGATATATTGAGGGAAGGCAACGAAGAGGATTTGAAAGCAAGGCAGAATTGCAGGAAACAGGTTTCAGGAGGTAGATTCAAATCGCCTTAAAAGCACATGAAAAGTGGTAAAACGTCGACAATAATGCCCTTGGCCAAACAGGGCGTATGCGTTTTTTCCTGAATATATTCAGGAAAAAACGCATACGCCCTTTTTGGCCAACCAAGCAACCTGGAAAGGCTAATCAGCGCTACAAAGAAGTCTCGTTTCCATCGGTCAAAAGGGCCATGCTGCAAAAAGTGTCAAAACCAGAAATGCAGGACAGGCCATGGAGAAATGGCAGCCTTGCTACGCTGATGGGCGGGATGTAAATTGCCAACAGCCACTCTGGAGAAGTGTACGGTGTGTCCTGAAACATCGAAAAAACACAGCTTAGGGAGCATAGGGCACGTCCTCTCATGGGCGTATAAATTGGGAAAACTAAAAATCAGCAAGACACAGGTACCCCAAAGTTTAGGGCTGCTCTGTTGACAAGAACCTCCACTTCATGACACCTTAAATATCCCAGGAAAGAGAAAAATGGATAAAGAAGTTGTGGTCCTTATGTACAATGGAATATCACTCAGACATGAAATCAATGTCATAACGCTAGTAGAAGCAAGATGAGTGGATTTAGGTACGATGATTCTAAGTGAAATAAGTCACACAGAAAAAGACACTTATCATAAGCTATCACTTAGAGAGGGAATGTAAAAACCGCTACACTTGAACTGAATTACAAAACAGAACAGAGTCACACGTTTAGAAAACACACTATGGCTGCTTAACGGGAAAGGTGAGGTGGGGTGAGGCATAAAACAAGGGTTTCAAATTCGCTCAGATACCGTTCCATACACCCAATATGTAATAGACAAGACCTACTCCTTGCTCAGTGAACTGGACTCAACACCCCCTATTCACCGCACAAGAATATATGTGACTAGTAAGAATCTTAAAACCTATGTATTGATATCTGTCTGGAAGTGAGTCAAGTGGGTGTAAAGCTGCATAAACACAGCCGTGAAAAGCAGCTAAACCCCATTATAAAAATAAATTACTTTTAAAAACCCGTAAAACAAAGACAGTGAAAGCGAGAGAAATTATTACAAAATTCGTTCAGAGGCTCTGATGCAACCTGGATTGACCATATCTAGACCCACAGCTGGATGAGACATAAGGGTGGACACTCTTGGGGCTGAACGGTTGGGTGAGGTTGGGTGAGCAAACGCAGACCCTTTAAAGTAATACTGCCTGGTATCCATCCCATGGGTCCCAAATCTCCAGGTTCAAGGGCATATTCCTACATCGAAAACATGCATGAGAAACCCAGAAGATGGTACACCGTGTGATTTTGAAAGGTTTCTAATACGCACCTCATTTCTCATCTCCTTGTGCTCGGGTTCACCTTTCCAGCTACTTTACTAGCAATCTCCCTACTTGGAGAATCAGCACCTTTAAGCTCCTGTTCCCTACAGGTTGCAATTTGTCCTGAGGATGAACGGGAAGAGGGGAAACCAATGAGAGACTAGATCTTGGTGTTGGGACAGGCACAGGTCACTCTATTTTCCCATCGGGAAGAAGAATTACCAAAGGCTCAGCCTGCCGGCCAGAAGCTGAATAGGGCCTGAGGCAATCCCGCGCTTTTGCGGCCAGCTCCCAAAAAAGCCAGTTGAAAAATGGAGCTCAGGGACACTGCAATTCACAAACCCGCAGAGCTATAAATGATAACTCTCATCCACAGATATATTGAGGGAAGGCAACGAAGAGGATTTGAAAGCAAGGCAGGATTGCAGGAAACAGGTTTCAGGAGGTAGATTCGAATCGCCTTTAAAGCACATGAAAAGTGGTAAAACGTCGACAATGATGCCCTTGGCCAAACAGGGCGTATGCATTTTTTCCTGAATATATTCAGGAAAAAACGCATACGCCCTGTTTGGCCAACCAAGCAACCTGGAAAGGCTAATCAGCGCTACAAAGAAGTCTCGCTTCCCATCGGTCAAAAGGGCCATGCTGCAAAAAGTGTCAAAACCAGAAATGCAGGACAGGCCCTGGAGAAATGGCAGCCTTGCTACGCTGATGGGCGGGATGTAAATTGCCAACAGCCACTCTGGAGAAGTGTAAGGTGTGTCCTGAAACATCGAAAAAACACAGCTCTAGGAGCATAGGGCACGTCCTCTCATGGGCGTATAAATTGGGAAAACTAAAAATCAGCAAGACACAGGCACCCCAAAGTTTAGGGCTGCTCTGTTGACAAGAACCTCCACTTCATGACACCTTAAATATCCCAGGAAAGAGAAAAATGGATAAAGAAGTTGTGGTCCTTATGTACAATGGAATATCACTCAGACATGAAATCAATGTCATAAGGCTAGTAGAAGCAAGATGAGTGGATTTAGGTACGACGATTCTAAGTGAAATAAGTCACACAGAAAAAGACACTTATCATAAGCTATCACTTATAGAGGGAATGTAAAAACCGCTACACTTGAACTGAATTACAAAACAGAACAGAGTCACACGTTTAGAAAACACACTATGGCTGCTTAACGGGAAAGGTGAGGTGGGGTGATGCATAAAACAAGGGTTTCAAATTCGCTCAGATACCGTTCCATACACCCAATATGTAATAGACAAGACCTACTCCTTGCTCAGTGAACAGGACTCAACACCCCCTATTCACCGCACAAGAATATATGTGACTAGTAAGAATCTTAAAACCTATGTATTGATATCTGTCTGGAAGTGAGTCAAGTGGGTGTAAAGCCGCATAAACACAGCCGTGAAAAGCAGCTAAACCCCATTATAAAAATAAATTACTTTTAAAAACCCGTAAAACAAAGACAGTGAAAGAGAGAGAAATTCTTACAAAATTCGTTCAGAGGCTGTGATGCAACCTGGATTGACCATATCTAGACCCACAGCTGGATGAGACATAAGGGTGGACACTCTTGGGGCTGAAAGGTTGGGTGAGGTTGGGTGAGCAAACGCAGACCCTTTAAAGTAATACTGCCTGGTACCCATCCCATGGGTCCCAAATCTCCAGGTTCAAGGGCATCTTCCTACATCGAAAACATGCATGAGAAACCCAGAAGATGGTACACCGTGTGATTTTGAAAGGTTTCTAATACGCACCTCATTTCTCATCTCCTTGTGCTCGGGTTCACCTTTCCAGCTACTTTACTAGCAATCTCCCTACTTGGAGAATCAGCACCTTTAAGCTCCTGTTCCCTACAGGTTGCAATTTGTCCTGAGGATGAACGGGAAGAGGGGCAACCAATGAGAGACTAGATGTAGGTGTTGGGACAGGCACAGCTCACTCTATTTTCCCATCGGTAAGAAGAATTAACCACAGGCTCAGCCTGCCGCCCAGAAGCAGAATAGGGCCTGAGGCAATTCCGCGCTTTTGCGGCCAGCTCCCAAAAAAGCCAGTTGAAAAATGGAGCTCAGGGACACTGCAATTCACAAACCCGCAGAGCTATAAATGATAACTCTCATCCACAGATATATTGAGGGAAGGCAACGAAGAGGATTTGAAAGCAAGGCAGAATTGCAGGAAACAGGTTTCAGGAGGTAGATTCAAATCGCCTTAAAAGCACATGAAAAGTGGTAAAACGTCGACAATAATGCCCTTGGCCAAACAGGGCGTATGCGTTTTTTCCTGAATATATTCAGGAAAAAACGCATACGCCCTTTTTGGCCAACCAAGCAACCTGGAAAGGCTAATCAGCGCTACAAAGAAGTCTCGCTTCCCATCGGTCAAAAGGGCCATGCTGCAAAAAGTGTCAAAACCAGAAATGCAGGACAGGCCATGGAGAAATGGCAGCCTTGCTACGCTGATGGGCGGGATGTAAATTGCCAACAGCCACTCTGGAGAAGTGTAAGGTGTGTCCTGAAACATCGAAAAAACTCAGCTTAGGGAGCATAGGGCACGTCCTCTCATGGGCGTATAGATTGGGATAACTAAAAATCAGCAAGACACAGGCACCCCAAAGTTTAGGGCTGCTCTGTTGACAAGAACCTCCACTTCATGACACCTTAAATATCCCAGGAAAGAGAAAAATGGATAAAGAAGTTGTGGTCCTTATGTAAAATGGAATATCACTCAGACATGAAATCAATGTCATAAGGCTAGTAGAAGCAAGATGAGTGGATTTAGGTACGACGATTCTAAGTGAAATAAGTCACACAGAAAAAGACACTTATCATAAGCTATCACTTATAGAGGGAATGTAAAAACCGCTACACTTGAACTGAATTACAAAACAGAACAGAGTCACACGTTTAGAAAACACACTATGGCTGCTTAACGGGAAAGGTGAGGTGGGGTGAGGCATAAAACAAGGGTTTCAAATTCGCTCAGATACCGTTCCATACACCCAATATGTAATAGACAAGACCTACGCCTTGCTCAGTGAACAGGACTCAACACCCCCTATTCACCGCACAAGAATATATGTGACTAGTAAGAATCTTAAAACCTATGTATTGATATCTGTCAGGAAGTGGGTCAAGTTGGTGTAAAGCTGCATAAACACAGCCGTGAAAAGCAGCTAAACCCCATTATAAAAATAAATTACTTTTAAAAACCCGTAAAACAAAGACAGTGAAAGAGAGAGAAATTCTTACAAAATTCGTTCAGAGGCTGTGATGCAACCTGGATTGACCATATCTAGACCCACAGCTGGATGAGACATAAGGGTGGACACTCTTGGGGCTGAAAGGTTGGGTGAGGTTGGGTGAGCAAACGCAGACCCTTTAAAGTAATACTGCCTGGTATCCATCCCATGGGTCCCAAATCTCCAGGTTCAAGGGCATCTTCCTACATCGAAAACATGCATGAGAAACCCAGAAGATGGTACACCGTGTGATTTTCAAAGGTTTCTAATACGCACCTCATTTCTCATCTCCTTGTGCTCGGGTTCGCCTTTCCAGCTATTTTACTAGAAATCTCCCTACTTGGAGAATCAGCACCTTTAAGCTCCTGTTCCCTACAGGTTGCAATTTGTCCTGAGGATGAACGGGAAGAGGGGCAACCAATGAGAGACTAGATATAGGTGTTGGGACAGGCACAGCTCACTCTATTTTCCCATCGGTAAGAAGAATTAACCACAGGCTCAGCCTGCTGCCCAGAAGCAGAATAGGGCCTGAGGCAATTCCGCGCTTTTGCGGCCAGCTCCCAAAAAAGCCAGTTGAAAAATGGAGCTCAGGGACACTGCAATTCACAAACCCGCAGAGCTATAAATGATAACTCTCATCCACAGATATATTGAGGGAAGGCAACGAAGAGGATTTGAAAGCAAGGCAGGATTGCAGGAAACAGGTTTCAGGAGGTAGATTCGAATCGCCTTTAAAGCACATGAAAAGTGGTAAAACGTCGACAATGATGCCCTTGGCCAAGCAGGGCGTATGCATTTTTTCCTGAATATATTCAGGAAAAAACGCATACGCCCTGTTTGGCCAACCAAGCAACCTGGAAAGGCTAATCAGCGCTACAAAGAAGTCTCGCTTCCCATCGGTCAAAAGGGCCATGCTGCAAAAAGTGTCAAAACCAGAAATGCAGGACAGGCCCTGGAGAAATGGCAGCCTTGCTACGCTGATGGGCGGGATGTAAATTGCCAACAGCCACTCTGGAGAAGTGTAAGGTGTGTCCTGAAACATCGAAAAAACACAGCTCTAGGAGCATAGGGCACGTCCTCTCATGGGCGTATAAATTGGGAAAACTAAAAATCAGCAAGACACAGGCACCCCAAAGTTTAGGGCTGCTCTGTTGACAAGAACCTCCACTTCATGACACCTTAAATATCCCAGGAAAGAGAAAAATGGATAAAGAAGTTGTGGTCCTTATGTACAATGGAATATCACTCAGACATGAAATCAATGTCATAAGGCTAGTAGAAGCAAGATGAGTGGATTTAGGTACGACGATTCTAAGTGAAATAAGTCACACAGAAAAAGACACTTATCATAAGCTATCACTTATAGAGGGAATGTAAAAACCGCTACACTTGAACTGAATTACAAAACAGAACAGAGTCACACGTTTAGAAAACACACTATGGCTGCTTAACGGGAAAGGTGAGGTGGGGTGAGGCATAAAACAAGGGTTTCAAATTCGCTCAGATACCGTTCCATACACCCAATATGTAATAGACAAGACCTACTCCTTGCTCAGTGAACTGGACTCAACACCCCCTATTCACCGCACAAGAATATATGTGACTAGTAAGAATCTTAAAACCTATGTATTGATATCTGTCTGGAAGTGAGTCAAGTGGGTGTAAAGCTGCATAAACACAGCCGTGAAAAGCAGCTAAACCCCATTATAAAAATAAATTACTTTTAAAAACCCGTAAAACAAAGACAGTGAAAGCGAGAGAAATTATTACAAAATTCGTTCAGAGGCTCTGATGCAACCTGGATTGACCATATCTAGACCCACAGCTGGATGAGACATAAGGGTGGACACTCTTGGGGCTGAACGGTTGGGTGAGGTTGGGTGAGCAAACGCAGACCCTTTAAAGTAATACTGCCTGGTATCCATCCCATGGGTCCCAAATCTCCAGGTTCAAGGGCATATTCCTACATCGAAAACATGCATGAGAAACCCAGAAGATGGTACACCGTGTGATTTTGAAAGGTTTCTAATACGCACCTCATTTCTCATCTCCTTGTGCTCGGGTTCACCTTTCCAGCTACTTTACTAGCAATCTCCCTACTTGGAGAATCAGCACCTTTAAGCTCCTGTTCCCTACAGGTTGCAATTTGTCCTGAGGATGAACGGGAAGAGGGGAAACCAATGAGAGACTAGATCTTGGTGTTGGGACAGGCACAGGTCACTCTATTTTCCCATCGGGAAGAAGAATTACCAAAGGCTCAGCCTGCCGGCCAGAAGCTGAATAGGGCCTGAGGCAATCCCGCGCTTTTGCGGCCAGCTCCCAAAAAAGCCAGTTGAAAAATGGAGCTCAGGGACACTGCAATTCACAAACCCGCAGAGCTATAAATGATAACTCTCATCCACAGATATATTGAGGGAAGGCAACGAAGAGGATTTGAAAGCAAGGCAGGATTGCAGGAAACAGGTTTCAGGAGGTAGATTCGAATCGCCTTTAAAGCACATGAAAAGTGGTAAAACGTCGACAATGATGCCCTTGGCCAAACAGGGCGTATGCATTTTTTCCTGAATATATTCAGGAAAAAACGCATACGCCCTGTTTGGCCAACCAAGCAACCTGGAAAGGCTAATCAGCGCTACAAAGAAGTCTCGCTTCCCATCGGTCAAAAGGGCCATGCTGCAAAAAGTGTCAAAACCAGAAATGCAGGACAGGCCCTGGAGAAATGGCAGCCTTGCTACGCTGATGGGCGGGATGTAAATTGCCAACAGCCACTCTGGAGAAGTGTAAGGTGTGTCCTGAAACATCGAAAAAACACAGCTCTAGGAGCATAGGGCACGTCCTCTCATGGGCGTATAAATTGGGAAAACTAAAAATCAGCAAGACACAGGCACCCCAAAGTTTAGGGCTGCTCTGTTGACAAGAACCTCCACTTCATGACACCTTAAATATCCCAGGAAAGAGAAAAATGGATAAAGAAGTTGTGGTCCTTATGTACAATGGAATATCACTCAGACATGAAATCAATGTCATAAGGCTAGTAGAAGCAAGATGAGTGGATTTAGGTACGACGATTCTAAGTGAAATAAGTCACACAGAAAAAGACACTTATCATAAGCTATCACTTATAGAGGGAATGTAAAAACCGCTACACTTGAACTGAATTACAAAACAGAACAGAGTCACACGTTTAGAAAACACACTATGGCTGCTTAACGGGAAAGGTGAGGTGGGGTGAGGCATAAAACAAGGGTTTCAAATTCGCTCAGATACCGTTCCATACACCCAATATGTAATAGACAAGACCTACGCCTTGCTCAGTGAACAGGACTCAACACCCCCTATTCAACGCACAAGAATATATGTGACTAGTAAGAATCTTAAAACCTATGTATTGATATCTGTCAGGAAGTGGGTCAAGTGGGTGTAAAGCTGCATAAACACAGCCGTGAAAAGCAGCTAAACCCCATTATAAAAATAAATTACTTTTAAAAACCCGTAAAACAAAGACAGTGAAAGAGAGAGAAATTCTTACAAAATTCGTTCAGAGGCTGTGATGCAACCTGGATTGACCATATCTAGACCCACAGCTGGATGAGACATAAGGGTGGACACTCTTGGGGCTGAAAGGTTGGGTGAGGTTGGGTGAGCAAACGCAGACCCTTTAAAGTAATACTGCCTGGTACCCATCCCATGGGTCCCAAATCTCCAGGTTCAAGGGCATCTTCCTACATCGAAAACATGCATGAGAAACCCAGAAGATGGTACACCGTGTGATTTTGAAAGGTTTCTAATACGCACCTCATTTCTCATCTCCTTGTGCTCGGGTTCGCCTTTCCAGCTATTTTACTAGCAATCTCCCTACTTGGAGAATCAGCACCTTTAAGCTCCTGTTCCCTACAGGTTGCAATTTGTCCTGAGGATGAACGGGAAGAGGGGAAACCAATGAGAGACTAGATATAGGTGTTGGGACAGGCACAGCTCACTCTATTTTCCCATCGGGAAGAAGAATTAACCACAGGCTCAACCTGCCGGCCAGAAGCTGAATAGGGCCTGAGGCAATCCCGCGCTTTTGCGGCCAGCTCCCAAAAAAGCCAGTTGAAAAATGGAGCTCAGGGACACTGCAATTCACAAACCCACAGAGCTATAAATGATAACTCTCATCCACAGATATATTGAGGGAAGGCAACGAAGAGGATTTGAAAGCAAGGCAGGATTGCAGGAAACAGGTTTCAGGAGGTAGATTCGAATCGCCTTTAAAGCACATGAAAAGTGGTAAAACGTCGACAATGATGCCCTTGGCCAAACAGGGCGTATGCGTTTTTTCCTGAATATATTCAGCAAAAAAACGCATACGCCCTGTTTGGCCAACCAAGCAACCTGGAAAGGCTAATCAGCGCTACAAAGAAGTCTCGTTTCCATCGGTCAAAAGGGCCATGCTGCAAAAAGTGTCAAAACCAGAAATGCAGGACAGGCCATGGAGAAATGGCAGCCTTGCTACGCTGATGGGCGGGATGTAAATTGCCAACAGCCACTCTGGAGAAGTGTACGGTGTGTCCTGAAACATCGAAAAAACACAGCTTAGGGAGCATAGGGCACGTCCTCTCATGGGCGTATAAATTGGGAAAACTAAAAATCAGCAAGACACAGGTACCCCAAAGTTTAGGGCTGCTCTGTTGACAAGAACCTCCACTTCATGACACCTTAAATATCCCAGGAAAGAGAAAAATGGATAAAGAAGTTGTGGTCCTTATGTACAATGGAATATCACTCAGACATGAAATCAATGTCATAACGCTAGTAGAAGCAAGATGAGTGGATTTAGGTACGATGATTCTAAGTGAAATAAGTCACACAGAAAAAGACACTTATCATAAGCTATCACTTAGAGAGGGAATGTAAAAACCGCTACACTTGAACTGAATTACAAAACAGAACAGAGTCACACGTTTAGAAAACACACTATGCCTGCTTAACGGGAAAGGTGAGGTGGGGTGAGGCATAAAACAAGGGTTTCAAATTCGCTCAGATACCGTTCCATACACCCAATATGTAATAGACAAGACCTACTCCTTGCTCACTGAACTGGACTCAACACCCCCTATTCACCGCACAAGAATATATGTGACTAGTAAGAATCTTAAAACCTATATATTGATATCTGTCTGGAAGTGAGTCAAGTGGGTGTAAAGCTGCATAAACACAGCCGTGAAAAGCAGCTAAACCCCATTATAAAAATAAATTACTTTTAAAAACCCGTAAAACAAAGACAGTGAAAGCGAGAGAAATTATTACAAAATTCGTTCAGAGGCTCTGATGCAACCTGGATTGACCATATCTAGACCCACAGCTGGATGAGACATAAGGGTGGACACTCTTGGGGCTGAACGGTTGGGTGAGGTTGGGTGAGCAAACGCAGACCCTTTAAAGTAATACTGCCTGGTATCCATCCCATGGGTCCCAAATCTCCAGGTTCAAGGGCATCTTCCTACATCGAAAACATGCATGAGAAACCCAGAAGATGGTACACCGTGTGATTTTGAAAGGTTTCTAATACGCACCTCATTTCTCATCTCCTTGTGCTCGGGTTCGCCTTTCCAGCTACTTTACTAGCAATCTCCCTACTTGGAGAATCAGCACCTTTAAGCTCCTGTTCCCTACAGGTTGCAATTTGTCCTGAGGATGAACGGGAAGAGGGGAAACCAATGAGAGACTAGATCTTGGTGTTGGGACAGGCACAGGTCACTCTATTTTCCCATCGGGAAGAAGAATTAACCACAGGCTCAGCCTGCCGGCCAGAAGCTGAATAGGGCCTGAGGCAATCCCGCGCTTTTGCGGCCAGCTCCCAAAAAAGCCAGTTGAAAAATGGAGCTCAGGGACACTGCAATTCACAAACCCGCAGAGCTATAAATGATAACTCTCATCCACAGATATATTGAGGGAAGGCAACGAAGAGGATTTGAAAGCAAGGCAGGATTGCAGGAAACAGGTTTCAGGAGGTAGATTCGAATCGCCTTTAAAGCACATGAAAAGTGGTAAAACGTCGACAATGATGCCCTTGGCCAAACAGGGCGTATGCATTTTTTCCTGAATATATTCAGGAAAAAACGCATACGCCCTGTTTGGCCAACCAAGCAACCTGGAAAGGCTAATCAGCGCTACAAAGAACTCTCGCTTCCCATCGGTCAAAAGGGCCATGCTGCAAAAAGTGTCAAAACCAGAAATGCAGGACAGGCCCTGGAGAAATGGCAGCCTTGCTACGCTGATGGGCGGGATGTAAATTGCCAACAGCCACTCTGGAGAAGTGTAAGGTGTGTCCTGAAACATCGAAAAAACACAGCTCTAGGAGCATAGGGCACGTCCTCTCATGGGCGTATAAATTGGGAAAACTAAAAATCAGCAAGACACAGGCACCCCAAAGTTTAGGGCTGCTCTGTTGACAAGAACCTCCACTTCATGACACCTTAAATATCCCAGGAAAGAGAAAAATGGATAAAGAAGTTGTGGTCCTTATGTACAATGGAATATCACTCAGACATGAAATCAATGTCATAAGGCTAGTAGAAGCAAGATGAGTGGATTTAGGTACGACGATTCTAAGTGAAATAAGTCACACAGAAAAAGACACTTATCATAAGCTATCACTTATAGAGGGAATGTAAAAACCGCTACACTTGAACTGAATTACAAAACAGAACAGAGTCACACGTTTAGAAAACAAACTATGGCTGCTTAACGGGAAAGGTGAGGTGGGGTGATGCATAAAACAAGGGTTTCAAATTCGCTCAGATACTGTTCCATACACCCAATATGTAATAGACAAGACCTACTCCTTGCTCAGTGAACTGGACTCAACACCCCCTATTCACCGCACAAGAATATATGTGACTAGTAAGAATCTTAAAACCTATGTATTGATATCTGTCTGGAAGTGAGTCAAGTGGGTGTAAAGCCGCATAAACACAGCCGTGAAAAGCAGCTAAACCCCATTATAAAAATAAATTACTTTTAAAAACCCGTAAAACAAAGACAGTGAAAGAGAGAGAAATTCTTACAAAATTCGTTCAGAGGCTGTGATGCAACCTGGATTGACCATATCTAGACCCACAGCTGGATGAGACATAAGGGTGGACACTCTTGGGGCTGAAAGGTTGGGTGAGGTTGGGTGAGCAAACGCAGACCCTTTAAAGTAATACTGCCTGGTACCCATCCCATGGGTCCCAAATCTCCAGGTTCAAGGGCATCTTCCTACATCGAAAACATGCATGAGAAACCCAGAAGATGGTACACCGTGTGATTTTCAAAGGTTTCTAATACGCACCTCATTTCTCATCTCCTTGTGCTCGGGTTCGCCTTTCCAGCTATTTTACTAGAAATCTCCCTACTTGGAGAATCAGCACCTTTAAGCTCCTTTTCCCTACAGGTTGCAATTTGTCCTGAGGATGAACGGGAAGAGGGGCAACCAATGAGAGACTAGATATAGGTGTTGGGACAGGCACAGCTCACTCTATTTTCCCATCGGTAAGAAGAATTAACCACAGGCTCAGCCTGCTGCCCAGAAGCAGAATAGGGCCTGAGGCAATTCCGCGCTTTTGCGGCCAGCTCCCAAAAAAGCCAGTTGAAAAATGGAGCTCAGGGACACTGTAATTCACAAACCCGCAGAGCTATAAATGATAACTCTCATCCACAGATATATTGAGGGAAGGCAACGAAGAGGATTTGAAAGCAAGGCAGAATTGCAGGAAACAGGTTTCAGGAGGTAGATTCAAATCGCCTTAAAAGCACATGAAAAGTGGTAAAACGTCGACAATAATGCCCTTGGCCAAACAGGGCGTATGCGTTTTTTCCTGAATATATTCAGGAAAAAACGCATACGCCCTTTTTGGCCAACCAAGCAACCTGGAAAGGCTAATCAGCGCTACAAAGAAGTCTCGTTTCCATCGGTCAAAAGGGCCATGCTGCAAAAAGTGTCAAAACCAGAAATGCAGGACAGGCCATGGAGAAATGGCAGCCTTGCTACGCTGATGGGCGGGATGTAAATTGCCAACAGCCACTCTGGAGAAGTGTACGGTGTGTCCTGAAACATCGAAAAAACACAGCTTAGGGAGCATAGGGCACGTCCTCTCATGGGCGTATAAATTGGGAAAACTAAAAATCAGCAAGACACAGGTACCCCAAAGTTTAGGGCTGCTCTGTTGACAAGAACCTCCACTTCATGACACCTTAAATATCCCAGGAAAGAGAAAAATGGATAAAGAAGTTGTGGTCCTTATGTACAATGGAATATCACTCAGACATGAAATCAATGTCATAACGCTAGTAGAAGCAAGATGAGTGGATTTAGGTACGATGATTCTAAGTGAAATAAGTCACACAGAAAAAGACACTTATCATAAGCTATCACTTAGAGAGGGAATGTAAAAACCGCTACACTTGAACTGAATTACAAAACAGAACAGAGTCACACGTTTAGAAAACACACTATGCCTGCTTAACGGGAAAGGTGAGGTGGGGTGAGGCATAAAACAAGGGTTTCAAATTCGCTCAGATACCGTTCCATACACCCAATATGTAATAGACAAGACCTACTCCTTGCTCAGTGAACTGGACTCAACACCCCCTATTCACCGCACAAGAATATATGTGACTAGTAAGAATCTTAAAACCTATGTATTGATATCTGTCTGGAAGTGAGTCAAGTGGGTGTAAAGCTGCATAAACACAGCCGTGAAAAGCAGCTAAACCCCATTATAAAAATAAATTACTTTTAAAAACCCGTAAAACAAAGACAGTGAAAGCGAGAGAAATTATTACAAAATTCGTTCAGAGGCTCTGATGCAACCTGGATTGACCATATCTAGACCCACAGCTGGATGAGACATAAGGGTGGACACTCTTGGGGCTGAACGGTTGGGTGAGGTTGGGTGAGCAAACGCAGACCCTTTAAAGTAATACTGCCTGGTATCCATCCCATGGGTCCCAAATCTCCAGGTTCAAGGGCATATTCCTACATCGAAAACATGCATGAGAAACCCAGAAGATGGTACACCGTGTGATTTTGAAAGGTTTCTAATACGCACCTCATTTCTCATCTCCTTGTGCTCGGGTTCACCTTTCCAGCTACTTTACTAGCAATCTCCCTACTTGGAGAATCAGCACCTTTAAGCTCCTGTTCCCTACAGGTTGCAATTTGTCCTGAGGATGAACGGGAAGAGGGGAAACCAATGAGAGACTAGATCTTGGTGTTGGGACAGGCACAGGTCACTCTATTTTCCCATCGGGAAGAAGAATTAACCACAGGCTCAGCCTGCCGGCCAGAAGCTGAATAGGGCCTGAGGCAATCCCGCGCTTTTGCGGCTAGCTCCCAAAAAAGCCAGTTGAAAAATGGAGCTCAGGGACACTGCAATTCACAAACCCGCAGAGCTATAAATGATAACTCTCATCCACAGATATATTGAGGGAAGGCAACGAAGAGGATTTGAAAGCAAGGCAGGATTGCAGGAAACAGGTTTCAGGAGGTAGATTCGAATCGCCTTTAAAGCACATGAAAAGTGGTAAAACGTCGACAATGATGCCCTTGGCCAAACAGGGCGTATGCATTTTTTCCTGAATATATTCAGGAAAAAACGCATATGCCCTGTTTGGCCAACCAAGCAACCTGGAAAGGCTAATCAGCGCTACAAAGAAGTCTCGCTTCCCATCGGTCAAAAGGGCCATGCTGCAAAAAGTGTCAAAACCAGAAATGCAGGACAGGCCCTGGAGAAATGGCAGCCTTGCTACGCTGATGGGCGGGATGTAAATTGCCAACAGCCACTCTGAAGAAGTGTAAGGTGTGTCCTGAAACATCGAAAAAACACAGCTCTAGGAGCATAGGGCACGTCCTCTCATGGGCGTATAAATTGGGAAAACTAAAATCAGCAAGACACAGGCACCCCAAAGTTTAGGGCTGCTCTGTTGACAAGAACCTCCACTTCATGACACCTTAAATATCCCAGGAAAGAGAAAAATGGATAAAGAAGTTGTGGTCCTTATGTACAATGCAATATCACTCAGACATGAAATCAATGTCATAAGGCTAGTAGAAGCAAGATGAGTGGATTTAGGTACGACGATTCTAAGTGAAATAAGTCACACAGAAAAAGACACTTATCATAAGCTATCACTTATAGAGGGAATGTAAAAACCGCTACACTTGAACTGAATTACAAAACAGAACAGAGTCACACGTTTAGAAAACACACTATGGCTGCTTAACGGGAAAGGTGAGGTGGGGTGATGCATAAAACAAGGGTTTCAAATTCGCTCAGATACTGTTCCATACACCCAATATGTAATAGACAAGACCTACTCCTTGCTCAGTGAACTGGACTCAACACCCCCTATTCACCGCACAAGAATATATGTGACTAGTAAGAATCTTAAAACCTATGTATTGATATCTGTCTGGAAGTGAGTCAAGTGGGTGTAAAGCCCCATAAACACAGCCGTGAAAAGCAGCTAAACCCCATTATAAAAATAAATTACTTTTAAAAACCCGTAAAACAAAGACAGTGAAAGAGAGAGAAATTCTTACAAAATTCGTTCAGAGGCTGTGATGCAACCTGGATTGACCATATCTAGACCCACAGCTGGATGAGACATAAGGGTGGACACTCTTGGGGCTGAAAGGTTGGGTGAGGTTGGGTGAGCAAACGCAGACCCTTTAAAGTAATACTGCCTGGTACCCATCCCATGGGTCCCAAATCTCCAGGTTCAAGGGCATCTTCCTACATCGAAAACATGCATGAGAAACCCAGAAGATGGTACACCGTGTGATTTTGAAAGGTTTCTAATACGCACCTCATTTCTCATCTCCTTGTGCTCGGGTTCACCTTTCCAGCTACTTTACTAGCAATCTCCCTACTTGGAGAATCAGCACCTTTAAGCTCCTGTTCCCTACAGGTTGCAATTTGTCCTGAGGATAAACGGGAAGAGGGGCAACCAATGAGAGACTAGATGTAGGTGTTGGGACAGGCACAGCTCACTCTATTTTCCCATCGGTAAGAAGAATTAACCACAGGCTCAGCCTGCCGCCCAGAAGCAGAATAGGGCCTGAGGCAATTCCGCGCTTTTGCGGCCAGCTCCCAAAAAAGCCAGTTGAAAAATGGAGCTCAGGGACACTGCAATTCACAAACCCGCAGAGCTATAAATGATAACTCTCATCCACAGATATATTGAGGGAAGGCAACGAAGAGGATTTGAAAGCAAGGCAGAATTGCAGGAAACAGGTTTCAGGAGGTAGATTCAAATCGCCTTAAAAGCACATGAAAAGTGGTAAAACGTCGACAATAATGCCCTTGGCCAAACAGGGCGTATGCGTTTTTTCCTGAATATATTCAGGAAAAAACGCATACGCCCTTTTTGGCCAACCAAGCAACCTGGAAAGGCTAATCAGCGCTACAAAGAAGTCTCGTTTCCATCGGTCAAAAGGGCCATGCTGCAAAAAGTGTCAAAACCAGAAATGCAGGACAGGCCATGGAGAAATGGCAGCCTTGCTACGCTGATGGGCGGGATGTAAATTGCCAACAGCCACTCTGGAGAAGTGTACGGTGTGTCCTGAAACATCGAAAAAACACAGCTTAGGGAGCATAGGGCACGTCCTCTCATGGGCGTATAAATTGGGAAAACTAAAAATCAGCAAGACACAGGTACCCCAAAGTTTAGGGCTGCTCTGTTGACAAGAACCTCCACTTCATGACACCTTAAATATCCCAGGAAAGAGAAAAATGGATAAAGAAGTTGTGGTCCTTATGTACAATGGAATATCACTCAGACATGAAATCAATGTCATAACGCTAGTAGAAGCAAGATGAGTGGATTTAGGTACGATGATTCTAAGTGAAATAAGTCACACAGAAAAAGACACTTATCATAAGCTATCACTTAGAGAGGGAATGTAAAAACCGCTACACTTGAACTGAATTACAAAACAGAACAGAGTCACACGTTTAGAAAACACACTATGCCTGCTTAACGGGAAAGGTGAGGTGGGGTGAGGCATAAAACAAGGGTTTCAAATTCGCTCAGATACCGTTCCATACACCCAATATGTAATAGACAAGACCTACTCCTTGCTCAGTGAACTGGACTCAACACCCCCTATTCACCGCACAAGAATATATGTGACTAGTAAGAATCTTAAAACCTATGTATTGATATCTGTCTGGAAGTGAGTCAAGTGGGTGTAAAGCTGCATAAACACAGCCGTGAAAAGCAGCTAAACCCCATTATAAAAATCAATTACTTTTAAAAACCCGTAAAACAAAGACAGTGAAAGCGAGAGAAATTATTACAAAATTCGTTCAGAGGCTCTGATGCAACCTGGATTGACCATATCTAGACCCACAGCTGGATGAGACATAAGGGTGGACACTCTTGGGGCTGAACGGTTGGGTGAGGTTGGGTGAGCAAACGCAGACCCTTTAAAGTAATACTGCCTGGTATCCATCCCATGGGTCCCAAATCTCCAGGTTCAAGGGCATCTTCCTACATCGAAAACATGCATGAGAAACCCAGAAGATGGTACACCGTGTGATTTTGAAAGGTTTCTAATACGCACCTCATTTCTCATCTCCTTGTGCTCGGGTTCGCCTTTCCAGCTACTTTACTAGCAATCTCCCTACTTGGAGAATCAGCACCTTTAAGCTCCTGTTCCCTACAGGTTGCAATTTGTCCTGAGGATGAACGGGAAGAGGGGAAACCAATGAGAGACTAGATCTTGGTGTTGGGACAGGCACAGGTCACTCTATTTTCCCATCGGGAAGAAGAATTAACCACAGGCTCAACCTGCCGGCCAGAAGCTGAATAGGGCCTGAGGCAATCCCGCGCTTTTGCGGCCAGCTCCCAAAAAAGCCAGTTGAAAAATGGAGCTCAGGGACACTGCAATTCACAAACCCACAGAGCTATAAATGATAACTCTCATCCACAGATATATTGAGGGAAGGCAACGAAGAGGATTTGAAAGCAAGGCAGGATTGCAGGAAACAGGTTTCAGGAGGTAGATTCGAATCGCCTTTAAAGCACATGAAAAGTGGTAAAACGTCGACAATGATGCCCTTGGCCAAACAGGGCGTATGCGTTTTTTCCTGAATATATTCAGCAAAAAAACGCATACGCCCTGTTTGGCCAACCAAGCAACCTGGAAAGGCTAATCAGCGCTACAAAGAAGTCTCGTTTCCATCGGTCAAAAGGGCCATGCTGCAAAAAGTGTCAAAACCAGAAATGCAGGACAGGCCATGGAGAAATGGCAGCCTTGCTACGCTGATGGGCGGGATGTAAATTGCCAACAGCCACTCTGGAGAAGTGTACGGTGTGTCCTGAAACATCGAAAAAACACAGCTTAGGGAGCATAGGGCACGTCCTCTCATGGGCGTATAAATTGGGAAAACTAAAAATCAGCAAGACACAGGTACCCCAAAGTTTAGGGCTGCTCTGTTGACAAGAACCTCCACTTCATGACACCTTAAATATCCCAGGAAAGAGAAAAATGGATAAAGAAGTTGTGGTCCTTATGTACAATGGAATATCACTCAGACATGAAATCAATGTCATAACGCTAGTAGAAGCAAGATGAGTGGATTTAGGTACGATGATTCTAAGTGAAATAAGTCACACAGAAAAAGACACTTATCATAAGCTATCACTTAGAGAGGGAATGTAAAAACCGCTACACTTGAACTGAATTACAAAACAGAACAGAGTCACACGTTTAGAAAACACACTATGCCTGCTTAACGGGAAAGGTGAGGTGGGGTGAGGCATAAAACAAGGGTTTCAAATTCGCTCAGATACCGTTCCATACACCCAATATGTAATAGACAAGACCTACTCCTTGCTCAGTGAACTGGACTCAACACCCCCTATTCACCGCACAAGAATATATGTGACTAGTAAGAATCTTAAAACCTATATATTGATATCTGTCTGGAAGTGAGTCAAGTGGGTGTAAAGCTGCATAAACACAGCCGTGAAAAGCAGCTAAACCCCATTATAAAAATAAATTACTTTTAAAAACCCGTAAAACAAAGACAGTGAAAGCGAGAGAAATTATTACAAAATTCGTTCAGAGGCTCTGATGCAACCTGGATTGACCATATCTAGACCCACAGCTGGATGAGACATAAGGGTGGACACTCTTGGGGCTGAACGGTTGGGTGAGGTTGGGTGAGCAAACGCAGACCCTTTAAAGTAATACTGCCTGGTATCCATCCCATGGGTCCCAAATCTCCAGGTTCAAGGGCATCTTCCTACATCGAAAACATGCATGAGAAACCCAGAAGATGGTACACCGTGTGATTTTGAAAGGTTTCTAATACGCACCTCATTTCTCATCTCCTTGTGCTCGGGTTCGCCTTTCCAGCTACTTTACTAGCAATCTCCCTACTTGGAGAATCAGCACCTTTAAGCTCCTGTTCCCTACAGGTTGCAATTTGTCCTGAGGATGAACGGGAAGAGGGGAAACCAATGAGAGACTAGATCTTGGTGTTGGGACAGGCACAGGTCACTCTATTTTCCCATCGGGAAGAAGAATTAACCACAGGCTCAGCCTGCCGGCCAGAAGCTGAATAGGGCCTGAGGCAATCCCGCGCTTTTGCGGCCAGCTCCCAAAAAAGCCAGTTGAAAAATGGAGCTCAGGGACACTGCAATTCACAAACCCGCAGAGCTATAAATGATAACTCTCATCCACAGATATATTGAGGGAAGGCAACGAAGAGGATTTGAAAGCAAGGCAGGATTGCAGGAAACAGGTTTCAGGAGGTAGATTCGAATCGCCTTTAAAGCACATGAAAAGTGGTAAAACGTCGACAATGATGCCCTTGGCCAAACAGGGCGTATGCATTTTTTCCTGAATATATTCAGGAAAAAACGCATACGCCCTGTTTGGCCAACCAAGCAACCTGGAAAGGCTAATCAGCGCTACAAAGAAGTCTCGCTTCCCATCGGTCAAAAGGGCCATGCTGCAAAAAGTGTCAAAACCAGAAATGCAGGACAGGCCCTGGAGAAATGGCAGCCTTGCTACGCTGATGGGCGGGATGTAAATTGCCAACAGCCACTCTGGAGAAGTGTAAGGTGTGTCCTGAAACATCGAAAAAACACAGCTCTAGGAGCATAGGGCACGTCCTCTCATGGGCGTATAAATTGGGAAAACTAAAAATCAGCAAGACACAGGCACCCCAAAGTTTAGGGCTGCTCTGTTGACAAGAACCTCCACTTCATGACACCTTAAATATCCCAGGAAAGAGAAAAATGGATAAAGAAGTTGTGGTCCTTATGTACAATGGAATATCACTCAGACATGAAATCAATGTCATAAGGCTAGTAGAAGCAAGATGAGTGGATTTAGGTACGACGATTCTAAGTGAAATAAGTCACACAGAAAAAGACACTTATCATAAGCTATCACTTATAGAGGGAATGTAAAAACCGCTACACTTGAACTGAATTACAAAACAGAACAGAGTCACACGTTTAGAAAACAAACTATGGCTGCTTAACGGGAAAGGTGAGGTGGGGTGATGCATAAAACAAGGGTTTCAAATTCGCTCAGATACTGTTCCATACACCCAATATGTAATAGACAAGACCTACTCCTTGCTCAGTGAACTGGACTCAACACCCCCTATTCACCGCACAAGAATATATGTGACTAGTAAGAATCTTAAAACCTATGTATTGATATCTGTCTGGAAGTGAGTCAAGTGGGTGTAAAGCTGCATAAACACAGCCGTGAAAAGCAGCTAAACCCCATTATAAAAATAAATTACTTTTAAAAACCCGTAAAACAAAGACAGTGAAAGAGAGAGAAATTCTTACAAAATTCGTTCAGAGGCTGTGATGCAACCTGGATTGACCATATCTAGACCCACAGCTGGATGAGACATAAGGGTGGACACTCTTGGGGCTGAAAGGTTGGGTGAGGTTGGGTGAGCAAACGCAGACCCTTTAAAGTAATACTGCCTGGTACCCATCCCATGGGTCCCAAATCTCCAGGTTCAAGGGCATCTTCCTACATCGAAAACATGCATGAGAAACCCAGAAGATGGTACACCGTGTGATTTTCAAAGGTTTCTAATACGCACCTCATTTCTCATCTCCTTGTGCTCGGGTTCGCCTTTCCAGCTATTTTACTAGAAATCTCCCTACTTGGAGAATCAGCACCTTTAAGCTCCTGTTCCCTACAGGTTGCAATTTGTCCTGAGGATGAACGGGAAGAGGGGCAACCAATGAGAGACTAGATATAGGTGTTGGGACAGGCACAGCTCACTCTATTTTCCCATCGGTAAGAAGAATTAACCACAGGCTCAGCCTGCTGCCCAGAAGCAGAATAGGGCCTGAGGCAATTCCGCGCTTTTGCGGCCAGCTCCCAAAAAAGCCAGTTGAAAAATGGAGCTCAGGGACACTGCAATTCACAAACCCGCAGAGCTATAAATGATAACTCTCATCCACAGATATATTGAGGGAAGGCAACGAAGAGGATTTGAAAGCAAGGCAGAATTGCAGGAAACAGGTTTCAGGAGGTAGATTCAAATCGCCTTAAAAGCACATGAAAAGTGGTAAAACGTCGACAATAATGCCCTTGGCCAAACAGGGCGTATGCGTTTTTTCCTGAATATATTCAGGAAAAAACGCATACGCCCTTTTTGGCCAACCAAGCAACCTGGAAAGGCTAATCAGCGCTACAAAGAAGTCTCGTTTCCATCGGTCAAAAGGGCCATGCTGCAAAAAGTGTCAAAACCAGAAATGCAGGACAGGCCATGGAGAAATGGCAGCCTTGCTACGCTGATGGGCGGGATGTAAATTGCCAACAGCCACTCTGGAGAAGTGTACGGTGTGTCCTGAAACATCGAAAAAACACAGCTTAGGGAGCATAGGGCACGTCCTCTCATGGGCGTATAAATTGGGAAAACTAAAAATCAGCAAGACACAGGTACCCCAAAGTTTAGGGCTGCTCTGTTGACAAGAACCTCCACTTCATGACACCTTAAATATCCCAGGAAAGAGAAAAATGGATAAAGAAGTTGTGGTCCTTATGTACAATGGAATATCACTCAGACATGAAATCAATGTCATAACGCTAGTAGAAGCAAGATGAGTGGATTTAGGTACGATGATTCTAAGTGAAATAAGTCACACAGAAAAAGACACTTATCATAAGCTATCACTTAGAGAGGGAATGTAAAAACCGCTACACTTGAACTGAATTACAAAACAGAACAGAGTCACACGTTTAGAAAACACACTATGCCTGCTTAACGGGAAAGGTGAGGTGGGGTGAGGCATAAAACAAGGGTTTCAAATTCGCTCAGATACCGTTCCATACACCCAATATGTAATAGACAAGACCTACTCCTTGCTCAGTGAACTGGACTCAACACCCCCTATTCACCGCACAAGAATATATGTGACTAGTAAGAATCTTAAAACCTATGTATTGATATCTGTCTGGAAGTGAGTCAAGTGGGTGTAAAGCTGCATAAACACAGCCGTGAAAAGCAGCTAAACCCCATTATAAAAATCAATTACTTTTAAAAACCCGTAAAACAAAGACAGTGAAAGCGAGAGAAATTATTACAAAATTCGTTCAGAGGCTCTGATGCAACCTGGATTGACCATATCTAGACCCACAGCTGGATGAGACATAAGGGTGGACACTCTTGGGGCTGAACGGTTGGGTGAGGTTGGGTGAGCAAACGCAGACCCTTTAAAGTAATACTGCCTGGTATCCATCCCATGGGTCCCAAATCTCCAGGTTCAAGGGCATCTTCCTACATCGAAAACATGCATGAGAAACCCAGAAGATGGTACACCGTGTGATTTTGAAAGGTTTCTAATACGCACCTCATTTCTCATCTCCTTGTGCTCGGGTTCGCCTTTCCAGCTACTTTACTAGCAATCTCCCTACTTGGAGAATCAGCACCTTTAAGCTCCTGTTCCCTACAGGTTGCAATTTGTCCTGAGGATGAACGGGAAGAGGGGAAACCAATGAGAGACTAGATCTTGGTGTTGGGACAGGCACAGGTCACTCTATTTTCCCATCGGGAAGAAGAATTAACCACAGGCTCAGCCTGCCGGCCAGAAGCTGAATAGGGCCTGAGGCAATCCCGCGCTTTTGCGGCCAGCTCCCAAAAAAGCCAGTTGAAAAATGGAGCTCAGGGACACTGCAATTCACAAACCCACAGAGCTATAAATGATAACTCTCATCCACAGATATATTGAGGGAAGGCAACGAAGAGGATTTGAAAGCAATGCAGGATTGCAGGAAACAGGTTTCAGGAGGTAGATTCGAATCGCCTTTAAAGCACATGAAAAGTGGTAAAACGTCGACAATGATGCCCTTGGCCAAACAGGGCGTATGCGTTTTTTCCTGAATATATTCAGCAAAAAAACGCATACGCCCTGTTTGGCCAACCAAGCAACCTGGAAAGGCTAATCAGCGCTACAAAGAAGTCTCGCTTCCCATGGGTCAAAAGGGCCATGCTGCAAAAAGTGTCAAAACCAGAAATGCAGGACAGGCCATGGAGAAATGGCAGCCTTGCTACGCTGATGGGCGGGATGTAAATTGCCAACAGCCACTCTGGAGAAGTGTAAGGTGTGTCCTGAAACATCGAAAAAACACAGCTTAGGGAGCATAGGGCACGTCCTCTCATGGACGTATAGATTGGGATAACTAAAAATCAGCAAGACACAGGCACCCCAAAGTTTAGGGCTGCTCTGTTGACAAGAACCTCCACTTCATGACACCTTAAATATCCCAGGAAAGAGAAAAATGGATAAAGAAGTTGTGGTCCTTATGTACAATGGAATATCACTCAGACATGAAATCAATGTCATAAGGCTAGTAGAAGCAAGATGAGTGGATTTAGGTACGACGATTCTAAGTGAAATAAGTCACACAGAAAAAGACACTTATCATAAGCTATCACTTATAGAGGGAATGTAAAAACCGCTACACTTGAACTGAATTACAAAACAGAACAGAGTCACACGTTTAGAAAACACACTATGGCTGCTTAACGGGAAAGGTGAGGTGGGGTGAGGCATAAAACAAGGGTTTCAAATTCGCTCAGATACCGTTCCATACACCCAATATGTAATAGACAAGACCTACGCCTTGCTCAGTGAACAGGACTCAACACCCCCTATTCACCGCACAAGAATATATGTGACTAGTAAGAATCTTAAAACCTATGTATTGATATCTGTCAGGAAGTGGGTCAAGTTGGTGTAAAGCTGCATAAACACAGCCGTGAAAAGCAGCTAAACCCCATTATAAAAATAAATTACTTTTAAAAACCCGTAAAACAAAGACAGTGAAAGAGAGAGAAATTCTTACAAAATTCGTTCAGAGGCTGTGATGCAACCTGGATTGACCATATCTAGACCCACAGCTGGATGAGACATAAGGGTGGACACTCTTGGGGCTGAAAGGTTGGGTGAGGTTGGGTGAGCAAACGCAGACCCTTTAAAGTAATACTGCCTGGTACCCATCCCATGGGTCCCAAATCTCCAGGTTCAAGGGCATCTTCCTACATCGAAAACATGCATGAGAAACCCAGAAGATGGTACACCGTGTGATTTTCAAAGGTTTCTAATACGCACCTCATTTCTCATCTCCTTGTGCTCGGGTTCGCCTTTCCAGCTATTTTACTAGAAATCTCCCTACTTGGAGAATCAGCACCTTTAAGCTCCTGTTCCCTACAGGTTGCAATTTGTCCTGAGGATGAACGGGAAGAGGGGCAACCAATGAGAGACTAGATATAGGTGTTGGGACAGGCACAGCTCACTCTATTTTCCCATCGGTAAGAAGAATTAACCACAGGCTCAGCCTGCTGCCCAGAAGCAGAATAGGGCCTGAGGCAATTCCGCGCTTTTGCGGCCAGCTCCCAAAAAAGCCAGTTGAAAAATGGAGCTCAGGGACACTGCAATTCACAAACCCGCAGAGCTATAAATGATAACTCTCATCCACAGATATATTGAGGGAAGGCAACGAAGAGGATTTGAAAGCAAGGCAGAATTGCAGGAAACAGGTTTCAGGAGGTAGATTCAAATCGCCTTAAAAGCACATGAAAAGTGGTAAAACGTCGACAATAATGCCCTTGGCCAAACAGGGCGTATGCGTTTTTTCCTGAATATATTCAGGAAAAAACGCATACGCCCATTTTGGCCAACCAAGCAACCTGGAAAGGCTAATCAGCGCTACAAAGAAGTCTCGTTTCCATCGGTCAAAAGGGCCATGCTGCAAAAAGTGTCAAAACCAGAAATGCAGGACAGGCCATGGAGAAATGGCAGCCTTGCTACGCTGATGGGCGGGATGTAAATTGCCAACAGCCACTCTGGAGAAGTGTACGGTGTGTCCTGAAACATCGAAAAAACACAGCTTAGGGAGCATAGGGCACGTCCTCTCATGGGCGTATAAATTGGGAAAACTAAAAATCAGCAAGACACAGGTACCCCAAAGTTTAGGGCTGCTCTGTTGACAAGAACCTCCACTTCATGACACCTTAAATATCCCAGGAAAGAGAAAAATGGATAAAGAAGTTGTGGTCCTTATGTACAATGGAATATCACTCAGACATGAAATCAATGTCATAACGCTAGTAGAAGCAAGATGAGTGGATTTAGGTACGACGATTCTAAGTGAAATAAGTCACACAGAAAAAGACACTTATCATAAGCTATCACTTAGAGAGGGAATGTAAAAACCGCTACACTTGAACTGAATTACAAAACAGAACAGAGTCACACGTTTAGAAAACACACTATGGCTGCTTAACGGGAAAGGTGAGGTGGGGTGAGGCATAAAACAAGGGTTTCAAATTCGCTCAGATACCGTTCCATACACCCAATATGTAATAGACAAGACCTACTCCTTGCTCAGTGAACTGGACTCAACACCCCCTATTCACCGCACAAGAATATATGTGACTAGTAAGAATCTTAAAACCTATGTATTGATATCTGTCTGGAAGTGAGTCAAGTGGGTGTAAAGCTGCATAAACACAGCCGTGAAAAGCAGCTAAACCCCATTATAAAAATAAATTACTTTTAAAAACCCGTAAAACAAAGACAGTGAAAGCGAGAGAAATTATTACAAAATTCGTTCAGAGGCTCTGATGCAACCTGGATTGACCATATCTAGACCCACAGCTGGATGAGACATAAGGGTGGACACTCTTGGGGCTGAACGGTTGGGTGAGGTTGGGTGAGCAAACGCAGACCCTTTAAAGTAATACTGCCTGGTATCCATCCCATGGGTCCCAAATCTCCAGGTTCAAGGGCATCTTCCTACATCGAAAACATGCATGAGAAACCCAGAAGATGGTACACCGTGTGATTTTGAAAGGTTTCTAATACGCACCTCATTTCTCATCTCCTTGTGCTCGGGTTCGCCTTTCCAGCTACTTTACTAGCAATCTCCCTACTTGGAGAATCAGCACCTTTAAGCTCCTGTTCCCTACAGGTTGCAATTTGTCCTGTGGATGAACGGGAAGAGGGGAAACCAATGAGAGACTAGATCTTGGTGTTGGGACAGGCACAGGTCACTCTATTTTCCCATCGGGAAGAAGAATTAACCACAGGCTCAGCCTGCCGGCCAGAAGCTGAATAGGGCCTGAGGCAATCCCGCGCTTTTGCGGCCAGCTCCCAAAAAAGCCAGTTGAAAAATGGAGCTCAGGGACACTGCAATTCACAAACCCGCAGAGCTATAAATGATAACTCTCATCCACAGATATATTGAGGGAAGGCAACGAAGAGGATTTGAAAGCAAGGCAGGATTGCAGGAAACAGGTTTCAGGAGGTAGATTCGAATCGCCTTTAAAGCACATGAAAAGTGGTAAAACGTCGACAATGATGCCCTTGGCCAAACAGGGCGTATGCATTTTTTCCTGAATATATTCAGGAAAAAACGCATACGCCCTGTTTGGCCAACCAAGCAACCTGGAAAGGCTAATCAGCGCTACAAAGAAGTCTCGCTTCCCATCGGTCAAAAGGGCCATGCTGCAAAAAGTGTCAAAACCAGAAATGCAGGACAGGCCCTGGAGAAATGGCAGCCTTGCTACGCTGATGGGCGGGATGTAAATTGCCAACAGCCACTCTGGAGAAGTGTAAGGTGTGTCCTGAAACATCGAAAAAACACAGCTCTAGGAGCATAGGGCACGTCCTCTCATGGGCGTATAAATTGGGAAAACTAAAAATCAGCAAGACACAGGCACCCCAAAGTTTAGGGCTGCTGTGTTGACAAGAACCTCCACTTCATGACACCTTAAATATCCCAGGAAAGAGAAAAATGGATAAAGAAGTTGTGGTCCTTATGTACAATGGAATATCACTCAGACATGAAATCAATGTCATAAGGCTAGTAGAAGCAAGATGAGTGGATTTAGGTACGACGATTCTAAGTGAAATAAGTCACACAGAAAAAGACACTTATCATAAGCTATCACTTATAGAGGGAATGTTAAAACCGCTACACTTGAACTGAATTACAAAACAGAACAGAGTCACACGTTTAGAAAACACACTATGGCTGCTTAACGGGAAAGGTGAGGTGGGGTGAGGCATAAAACAAGGGTTTCAAATTCGCTCAGATACCGTTCCATACACCCAATATGTAATAGACAAGACCTACTCCTTGCTCAGTGAACAGGACTCAACACCCCCTATTCACCGCACAAGAATATATGTGACTAGTAAGAATCTTAAAACCTATGTATTGATATCTGTCTGGAAGTGAGTCAAGTGGGTGTAAAGCCGCATAAACACAGCCGTGAAAAGCAGCTAAACCCCATTATAAAAATAAATTACTTTTAAAAACCCGTAAAACAAAGACAGTGAAAGAGAGAGAAATTCTTACAAAATTCGTTCAGAGGCTGTGATGCAACCTGGATTGACCATATCTAGACCCACAGCTGGATGAGACATAAGGGTGGACACTCTTGGGGCTGAAAGGTTGGGTGAGGTTGGGTGAGCAAACGCAGACCCTTTAAAGTAATACTGCCTGGTACCCATCCCATGGGTCCCAAATCTCCAGGTTCAAGGGCATCTTCCTACATCGAAAACATGCATGAGAAACCCAGAAGATGGTACACCGTGTGATTTTGAAAGGTTTCTAATACGCACCTCATTTCTCATCTCCTTGTGCTCGGGTTCACCTTTCCAGCTACTTTACTAGCAATCTCCCTACTTGGAGAATCAGCACCTTTAAGCTCCTGTTCCCTACAGGTTGCAATTTGTCCTGAGGATGAACGGGAAGAAGGGCAACCAATGAGAGACTAGATGTAGGTGTTGGGACAGGCACAGCTCACTCTATTTTCCCATCGGTAAGAAGAATTAACCACAGGCTCAGCCTGCCGCCCAGAAGCAGAATAGGGCCTGAGGCAATTCCGCGCTTTTGCGGCCAGCTCCCAAAAAAGCCAGTTGAAAAATGGAGCTCAGGGACACTGCAATTCACAAACCCGCAGAGCTATAAATGATAACTCTCATCCACAGATATATTGAGGGAAGGCAACGAAGAGGATTTGAAAGCAAGGCAGAATTGCAGGAAACAGGTTTCAGGAGGTAGATTCAAATCGCCTTAAAAGCACATGAAAAGTGGTAAAACGTCGACAATAATGCCCTTGGCCAAACAGGGCGTATGCGTTTTTTCCTGAATATATTCAGGAAAAAACGCATACGCCCTTTTTGGCCAACCAAGCAACCTGGAAAGGCTAATCAGCGCTACAAAGAAGTCTCGCTTCCCATCGGTCAAAAGGGCCATGCTGCAAAAAGTGTCAAAACCAGAAATGCAGGACAGGCCATGGAGAAATGGCAGCCTTGCTACGCTGATGGGCGGGATGTAAATTGCCAACAGCCACTCTGGAGAAGTGTAAGGTGTGTCCTGAAACATCGAAAAAACACAGCTCTAGGAGCATAGGGCACGTCCTCTCATGGGCGTATAGATTGGGATAAATAAAAATCAGCAAGACACAGGCACCCCAAAGTTTAGGGCTGCTGTGTTGACAAGAACCTCCACTTCATGACACCTTAAATATCCCAGGAAAGAGAAAAATGGATAAAGAAGTTGTGGTCCTTATGTACAATGGAATATCACTCAGACATGAAATCAATGTCATAAGGCTAGTAGAAGCAAGATGAGTGGATTTAGGTACGACGATTCTAAGTGAAATAAGTCACACAGAAAAAGACACTTATCATAAGCTATCACTTATAGAGGGAATGTAAAAACCGCTACACTTGAACTGAATTACAAAACAGAACAGAGTCACACGTTTAGAAAACACACTATGGCTGCTTAACGGGAAAGGTGAGGTGGGGTGAGGCATAAAACAAGGGTTTCAAATTCGCTCAGATACCGTTCCATACACCCAATATGTAATAGACAAGACCTACGCCTTGCTCAGTGAACAGGACTCAACACCCCCTATTCACCGCACAAGAATATATGTGACTAGTAAGAATCTTAAAACCTATGTATTGATATCTGTCAGGAAGTGGGTCAAGTGGGTGTAAAGCTGCATAAACACAGCCGTGAAAAGCAGCTAAACCCCATTATAAAAATAAATTACTTTTAAAAACCCGTAAAACAAAGACAGTGAAAGAGAGAGAAATTCTTACAAAATTCGTTCAGAGGCTGTGATGCAACCTGGATTGACCATATCTAGACCCACAGCTGGATGAGACATAAGGGTGGACACTCTTGGGGCTGAAAGGTTGGGTGAGGTTGGGTGAGCAAACGCAGACCCTTTAAAGTAATACTGCCTGGTACCCATCCCATGGGTCCCAAATCTCCAGGTTCAAGGGCATCTTCCTACATCGAAAACATGCATGAGAAACCCAGAAGATGGTACACCGTGTGATTTTCAAAGGTTTCTAATACGCACCTCATTTCTCATCTCCTTGTGCTCGGGTTCGCCTTTCCAGCTATTTTACTAGAAATCTCCCTACTTGGAGAATCAGCACCTTTAAGCTCCTGTTCCCTACAGGTTGCAATTTGTCCTGAGGATGAACGGGAAGAGGGGCAACCAATGAGAGACTAGATATAGGTGTTGGGACAGGCACAGCTCACTCTATTTTCCCATCGGTAAGAAGAATTAACCACAGGCTCAGCCTGCTGCCCAGAAGCAGAATAGGGCCTGAGGCAATTCCGCGCTTTTGCGGCCAGCTCCCAAAAAAGCCAGTTGAAAAATGGAGCTCAGGGACACTGCAATTCACAAACCCGCAGAGCTATAAATGATAACTCTCATCCACAGATATATTGAGGGAAGGCAACGAAGAGGATTTGAAAGCAAGGCAGAATTGCAGGAAACAGGTTTCAGGAGGTAGATTCAAATCGCCTTAAAAGCACATGAAAAGTGGTAAAACGTCGACAATAATGCCCTTGGCCAAACAGGGCGTATGCGTTTTTTCCTGAATATATTCAGGAAAAAACGCATACGCCCTTTTTGGCCAACCAAGCAACCTGGAAAGGCTAATCAGCGCTACAAAGAAGTCTCGTTTCCATCGGTCAAAAGGGCCATGCTGCAAAAAGTGTCAAAACCAGAAATGCAGGACAGGCCATGGAGAAATGGCAGCCTTGCTACGCTGATGGGCGGGATGTAAATTGCCAACAGCCACTCTGGAGAAGTGTACGGTGTGTCCTGAAACATCGAAAAAACACAGCTTAGGGAGCATAGGGCACGTCCTCTCATGGGCGTATAAATTGGGAAAACTAAAAATCAGCAAGACACAGGTACCCCAAAGTTTAGGGCTGCTCTGTTGACAAGAACCTCCACTTCATGACACCTTAAATATCCCAGGAAAGAGAAAAATGGATAAAGAAGTTGTGGTCCTTATGTACAATGGAATATCACTCAGACATGAAATCAATGTCATAACGCTAGTAGAAGCAAGATGAGTGGATTTAGGTACGATGATTCTAAGTGAAATAAGTCACACAGAAAAAGACACTTATCATAAGCTATCACTTAGAGAGGGAATGTAAAAACCGCTACACTTGAACTGAATTACAAAACAGAACAGAGTCACACGTTTAGAAAACACACTATGCCTGCTTAACGGGAAAGGTGAGGTGGGGTGAGGCATAAAACAAGGGTTTCAAATTCGCTCAGATACCGTTCCATACACCCAATATGTAATAGACAAGACCTACTCCTTGCTCAGTGAACTGGACTCAACACCCCCTATTCACCGCACAAGAATATATGTGACTAGTAAGAATCTTAAAACCTATGTATTGATATCTGTCTGGAAGTGAGTCAAGTGGGTGTAAAGCTGCATAAACACAGCCGTGAAAAGCAGCTAAACCCCATTATAAAAATCAATTACTTTTAAAAACCCGTAAAACAAAGACAGTGAAAGCGAGAGAAATTATTACAAAATTCGTTCAGAGGCTCTGATGCAACCTGGATTGACCATATCTAGACCCACAGCTGGATGAGACATAAGGGTGGACACTCTTGGGGCTGAACGGTTGGGTGAGGTTGGGTGAGCAAACGCAGACCCTTTAAAGTAATACTGCCTGGTATCCATCCCATGGGTCCCAAATCTCCAGGTTCAAGGGCATCTTCCTACATCGAAAACATGCATGAGAAACCCAGAAGATGGTACACCGTGTGATTTTGAAAGGTTTCTAATACGCACCTCATTTCTCATCTCCTTGTGCTCGGGTTCGCCTTTCCAGCTACTTTACTAGCAATCTCCCTACTTGGAGAATCAGCACCTTTAAGCTCCTGTTCCCTACAGGTTGCAATTTGTCCTGAGGATGAACGGGAAGAGGGGAAACCAATGAGAGACTAGATCTTGGTGTTGGGACAGGCACAGGTCACTCTATTTTCCCATCGGGAAGAAGAATTAACCACAGGCTCAGCCTGCCGGCCAGAAGCTGAATAGGGCCTGAGGCAATCCCGCGCTTTTGCGGCCAGCTCCCAAAAAAGCCAGTTGAAAAATGGAGCTCAGGGACACTGCAATTCACAAACCCACAGAGCTATAAATGATAACTCTCATCCACAGATATATTGAGGGAAGGCAACGAAGAGGATTTGAAAGCAATGCAGGATTGCAGGAAACAGGTTTCAGGAGGTAGATTCGAATCGCCTTTAAAGCACATGAAAAGTGGTAAAACGTCGACAATGATGCCCTTGGCCAAACAGGGCGTATGCGTTTTTTCCTGAATATATTCAGCAAAAAAACGCATACGCCCTGTTTGGCCAACCAAGCAACCTGGAAAGGCTAATCAGCGCTACAAAGAAGTCTCGTTTCCATCGGTCAAAAGGGCCATGCTGCAAAAAGTGTCAAAACCAGAAATGCAGGACAGGCCATGGAGAAATGGCAGCCTTGCTACGCTGATGGGCGGGATGTAAATTGCCAACAGCCACTCTGGAGAAGTGTACGGTGTGTCCTGAAACATCGAAAAAACACAGCTTAGGGAGCATAGGGCACGTCCTCTCATGGGCGTATAAATTGGGAAAACTAAAAATCAGCAAGACACAGGTACCCCAAAGTTTAGGGCTGCTCTGTTGACAAGAACCTCCACTTCATGACACCTTAAATATCCCAGGAAAGAGAAAAATGGATAAAGAAGTTGTGGTCCTTATGTACAATGGAATATCACTCAGACATGAAATCAATGTCATAACGCTAGTAGAAGCAAGATGAGTGGATTTAGGTACGATGATTCTAAGTGAAATAAGTCACACAGAAAAAGACACTTATCATAAGCTATCACTTAGAGAGGGAATGTAAAAACCGCTACACTTGAACTGAATTACAAAACAGAACAGAGTCACACGTTTAGAAAACACACTATGGCTGCTTAACGGGAAAGGTGAGGTGGGGTGAGGCATAAAACAAGGGTTTCAAATTCGCTCAGATACCGTTCCATACACCCAATATGTAATAGACAAGACCTACTCCTTGCTCAGTGAACTGGACTCAACACCCCCTATTCACCGCACAAGAATATATGTGACTAGTAAGAATCTTAAAACCTATGTATTGATATCTGTCTGGAAGTGAGTCAAGTGGGTGTAAAGCTGCATAAACACAGCCGTGAAAAGCAGCTAAACCCCATTATAAAAATAAATTACTTTTAAAAACCCGTAAAACAAAGACAGTGAAAGCGAGAGAAATTATTACAAAATTCGTTCAGAGGCTCTGATGCAACCTGGATTGACCATATCTAGACCCACAGCTGGATGAGACATAAGGGTGGACACTCTTGGGGCTGAACGGTTGGGTGAGGTTGGGTGAGCAAACGCAGACCCTTTAAAGTAATACTGCCTGGTATCCATCCCATGGGTCCCAAATCTCCAGGTTCAAGGGCATCTTCCTACATCGAAAACATGCATGAGAAACCCAGAAGATGGTACACCGTGTGATTTTGAAAGGTTTCTAATACGCACCTCATTTCTCATCTCCTTGTGCTCGGGTTCGCCTTTCCAGCTACTTTACTAGCAATCTCCCTACTTGGAGAATCAGCACCTTTAAGCTCCTGTTCCCTACAGGTTGCAATTTGTCCTGAGGATGAACGGGAAGAGGGGAAACCAATGAGAGACTAGATCTTGGTGTTGGGACAGGCACAGGTCACTCTATTTTCCCATCGGGAAGAAGAATTAACCACAGGCTCAGCCTGCCGGCCAGAAGCTGAATAGGGCCTGAGGCAATCCCGCGCTTTTGCGGCCAGCTCCCAAAAAAGCCAGTTGAAAAATGGAGCTCAGGGACACTGCAATTCACAAACCCGCAGAGCTATAAATGATAACTCTCATCCACAGATATATTGAGGGAAGGCAACGAAGAGGATTTGAAAGCAAGGCAGGATTGCAGGAAACAGGTTTCAGGAGGTAGATTCGAATCGCCTTTAAAGCACATGAAAAGTGGTAAAACGTCGACAATGATGCCCTTGGCCAAACAGGGCGTATGCATTTTTTCCTGAATATATTCAGGAAAAAACGCATACGCCCTGTTTGGCCAACCAAGCAACCTGGAAAGGCTAATCAGCGCTACAAAGAAGTCTCGCTTCCCATCGGTCAAAAGGGCCATGCTACAAAAAGTGTCAAAACCAGAAATGCAGGACAGGCCCTGGAGAAATGGCAGCCTTGCTACGCTGATGGGCGGGATGTAAATTGCCAACAGCCACTCTGGAGAAGTGTAAGGTGTGTCCTGAAACATCGAAAAAACACAGCTCTAGGAGCATAGGGCACGTCCTCTCATGGGCGTATAAATTGGGAAAACTAAAAATCAGCAAGACACAGGCACCCCAAAGTTTAGGGCTGCTCTGTTGACAAGAACCTCCACTTCATGACACCTTAAATATCCCAGGAAAGAGAAAAATGGATAAAGAAGTTGTGGTCCTTATGTACAATGGAATATCACTCAGACATGAAATCAATGTCATAAGGCTAGTAGAAGCAAGATGAGTGGATTTAGGTACGACGATTCTAAGTGAAATAAGTCACACAGAAAAAGACACTTATCATAAGCTATCACTTATAGAGGGAATGTAAAAACCGCTACACTTGAACTGAATTACAAAACAGAACAGAGTCACACGTTTAGAAAACACACTATGGCTGCTTAACGGGAAAGGTGAGGTGGGGTGATGCATAAAACAAGGGTTTCAAATTCGCTCAGATACTGTTCCATACACCCAATATGTAATAGACAAGACCTACTCCTTGCTCAGTGAACTGGACTCAACACCCCCTATTCACCGCACAAGAATATATGTGACTAGTAAGAATCTTAAAACCTATGTATTGATATCTGTCTGGAAGTGAGTCAAGTGGGTGTAAAGCCGCATAAACACAGCCGTGAAAAGCAGCTAAACCCCATTATAAAAATAAATTACTTTTAAAAACCCGTAAAACAAAGACAGTGAAAGAGAGAGAAATTCTTACAAAATTCGTTCAGAGGCTGTGATGCAACCTGGATTGACCATATCTAGACCCACAGCTGGATGAGACATAAGGGTGGACACTCTTGGGGCTGAAAGGTTGGGTGAGGTTGGGTGAGCAAACGCAGACCCTTTAAAGTAATACTGCCTGGTACCCATCCCATGGGTCCCAAATCTCCAGGTTCAAGGGCATCTTCCTACATCGAAAACATGCATGAGAAACCCAGAAGATGGTACACCGTGTGATTTTGAAAGGTTTCTAATACGCACCTCATTTCTCATCTCCTTGTGCTCGGGTTCACCTTTCCAGCTACTTTACTAGCAATCTCCCTACTTGGAGAATCAGCACCTTTAAGCTCCTGTTCCCTACAGGTTGCAATTTGTCCTGAGGATGAACGGGAAGAGGGGCAACCAATGAGAGACTAGATGTAGGTGTTGGGACAGGCACAGCTCACTCTATTTTCCCATCGGTAAGAAGAATTAACCACAGGCTCAGCCTGCCGCCCAGAAGCAGAATAGGGCCTGAGGCAATTCCGCGCTTTTGCGGCCAGCTCCCAAAAAAGCCAGTTGAAAAATGGAGCTCAGGGACACTGCAATTCACAAACCCGCAGAGCTATAAATGATAACTCTCATCCACAGATATATTGAGGGAAGGCAACGAAGAGGATTTGAAAGCAAGGCAGAATTGCAGGAAACAGGTTTCAGGAGGTAGATTCAAATCGCCTTAAAAGCACATGAAAAGTGGTAAAACGTCGACAATAATGCCCTTGGCCAAACAGGGCGTATGCGTTTTTTCCTGAATATATTCAGGAAAAAACGCATACGCCCTTTTTGGCCAACCAAGCAACCTGGAAAGGCTAATCAGCGCTACAAAGAAGTCTCGCTTCCCATCGGTCAAAAGGGCCATGCTGCAAAAAGTGTCAAAACCAGAAATGCAGGACAGGCCATGGAGAAATGGCAGCCTTGCTACGCTGATGGGCGGGATGTAAATTGCCAACAGCCACTCTGGAGAAGTGTAAGGTGTGTCCTGAAACATCGAAAAAACACAGCTTAGGGAGCATAGGGCACGTCCTCTCATGGGCGTATAGATTGGGATAACTAAAAATCAGCAAGACACAGGCACCCCAAAGTTTAGGGCTGCTCTGTTGACAAGAACCTCCACTTCATGACACCTTAAATATCCCAGGAAAGAGAAAAATGGATAAAGAATTTGTGGTCCTTATGTACAATGGAATATCACTCCGACATGAAATCAATGTCATAAGGCTAGTAGAAGCAAGATGAGTGGATTTAGGTACGACGATTCTAAGTGAAATAAGTCACACAGAAAAAGACACTTATCATAAGCTATCACTTATAGAGGGAATGTAAAAACCGCTACACTTGAACTGAATTACAAAACAGAACAGAGTCACACGTTTAGAAAACACACTATGGCTGCTTAACGGGAAAGGTGAGGTGGGGTGAGGCATAAAACAAGGGTTTCAAATTCGCTCAGATACCATTCCATACACCCAATATGTAATAGACAAGACCTACGCCTTGCTCAGTGAACAGGACTCAACACCCCCTATTCACCGCACAAGAATATATGTGACTAGTAAGAATCTTAAAACCTATGTATTGATATCTGTCAGGAAGTGGGTCAAGTTGGTGTAAAGCTGCATAAACACAGCCGTGAAAAGCAGCTAAACCCCATTATAAAAATAAATTACTTTTAAAAACCCGTAAAACAAAGACAGTGAAAGAGAGAGAAATTCTTACAAAATTCGTTCAGAGGCTGTGATGCAACCTGGATTGACCATATCTAGACCCACAGCTGGATGAGACATAAGGGTGGACACTCTTGGGGCTGAAAGGTTGGGTGAGGTTGGGTGAGCAAACGCAGACCCTTTAAAGTAATACTGCCTGGTACCCATCCCATGGGTCCCAAATCTCCAGGTTCAAGGGCATCTTCCTACATCGAAAACATGCATGAGAAACCCAGAAGATGGTACACCGTGTGATTTTCAAAGGTTTCTAATACGCACCTCATTTCTCATCTCCTTGTGCTCGGGTTCGCCTTTCCAGCTATTTTACTAGAAATCTCCCTACTTGGAGAATCAGCACCTTTAAGCTCCTGTTCCCTACAGGTTGCAATTTGTCCTGAGGATGAACGGGAAGAGGGGCAACCAATGAGAGACTAGATATAGGTGTTGGGACAGGCACAGCTCACTCTATTTTCCCATCGGTAAGAAGAATTAACCACAGGCTCAGCCTGCTGCCCAGAAGCAGAATAGGGCCTGAGGCAATTCCGCGCTTTTGCGGCCAGCTCCCAAAAAAGCCAGTTGAAAAATGGAGCTCAGGGACACTGCAATTCACAAACCCGCAGAGCTATAAATGATAACTCTCATCCACAGATATATTGAGGGAAGGCAACGAAGAGGATTTGAAAGCAAGGCAGAATTGCAGGAAACAGGTTTCAGGAGGTAGATTCAAATCGCCTTAAAAGCACATGAAAAGTGGTAAAACGTCGACAATAATGCCCTTGGCCAAACAGGGCGTATGCGTTTTTTCCTGAATATATTCAGGAAAAAACGCATACGCCCATTTTGGCCAACCAAGCAACCTGGAAAGGCTAATCAGCGCTACAAAGAAGTCTCGTTTCCATCGGTCAAAAGGGCCATGCTGCAAAAAGTGTCAAAACCAGAAATGCAGGACAGGCCATGGAGAAATGGCAGCCTTGCTACGCTGATGGGCGGGATGTAAATTGCCAACAGCCACTCTGGAGAAGTGTAAGGTGTGTCCTGAAACATCGAAAAAACACAGCTTAGGGAGCATAGGGCACGTCCTCTCATGGGCGTATAAATTGGGAAAACTAAAAATCAGCAAGACACAGGTACCCCAAAGTTTAGGGCTGCTCTGTTGACAAGAACCTCCACTTCATGACACCTTAAATATCCCAGGAAAGAGAAAAATGGATAAAGAAGTTGTGGTCCTTATGTACAATGGAATATCACTCAGACATGAAATCAATGTCATAACGCTAGTAGAAGCAAGATGAGTGGATTTAGGTACGATGATTCTAAGTGAAATAAGTCACACAGAAAAAGACACTTATCATAAGCTATCACTTAGAGAGGGAATGTAAAAACCGCTACACTTGAACTGAATTACAAAACAGAACAGAGTCACACGTTTAGAAAACACACTATGGCTGCTTAACGGGAAAGGTGAGGTGGGGTGAGGCATAAAACAAGGGTTTCAAATTCGCTCAGATACCGTTCCATACACCCAATATGTAATAGACAAGACCTACTCCTTGCTCAGTGAACTGGACTCAACACCCCCTATTCACCGCACAAGAATATATGTGACTAGTAAGAATCTTAAAACCTATGTATTGATATCTGTCTGGAAGTGAGTCAAGTGGGTGTAAAGCTGCATAAACACAGCCGTGAAAAGCAGCTAAACCCCATTATAAAAATAAATTACTTTTAAAAACCCGTAAAACAAAGACAGTGAAAGCGAGAGAAATTATTACAAAATTCGTTCAGAGGCTCTGATGCAACCTGGATTGACCATATCTAGACCCACAGCTGGATGAGACATAAGGGTGGACACTCTTGGGGCTGAACGGTTGGGTGAGGTTGGGTGAGCAAACGCAGACCCTTTAAAGTAATACTGCCTGGTATCCATCCCATGGGTCCCAAATCTCCAGGTTCAAGGGCATCTTCCTACATCGAAAACATGCATGAGATACCCAGAAGATGGTACACCGTGTGATTTTGAAAGGTTTCTAATACGCACCTCATTTCTCATCTCCTTGTGCTCGGGTTCGCCTTTCCAGCTACTTTACTAGCAATCTCCCTACTTGGAGAATCAGCACCTTTAAGCTCCTGTTCCCTACAGGTTGCAATTTGTCCTGTGGATGAACGGGAAGAGGGGAAACCAATGAGAGACTAGATCTTGGTGTTGGGACAGGCACAGGTCACTCTATTTTCCCATCGGGAAGAAGAATTAACCACAGGCTCAGCCTGCCGGCCAGAAGCTGAATAGGGCCTGAGGCAATCCCGCGCTTTTGCGGCCAGCTCCCAAAAAAGCCAGTTGAAAAATGGAGCTCAGGGACACTGCAATTCACAAACCCGCAGAGCTATAAATGATAACTCTCATCCACAGATATATTGAGGGAAGGCAACGAAGAGGATTTGAAAGCAAGGCAGGATTGCAGGAAACAGGTTTCAGGAGGTAGATTCGAATCGCCTTTAAAGCACATGAAAAGTGGTAAAACGTCGACAATGATGCCCTTGGCCAAACAGGGCGTATGCATTTTTTCCTGAATATATTCAGGAAAAAACGCATACGCCCTGTTTGGCCAACCAAGCAACCTGGAAAGGCTAATCAGCGCTACAAAGAAGTCTCGCTTCCCATCGGTCAAAAGGGCCATGCTGCAAAAAGTGTCAAAACCAGAAATGCAGGACAGGCCCTGGAGAAATGGCAGCCTTGCTACGCTGATGGGCGGGATGTAAATTGCCAACAGCCACTCTGGAGAAGTGTAAGGTGTGTCCTGAAACATCGAAAAAACACAGCTCTAGGAGCATAGGGCACGTCCTCTCATGGGCGTATAAATTGGGAAAACTAAAAATCAGCAAGACACAGGCACCCCAAAGTTTAGGGCTGCTCTGTTGACAAGAACCTCCACTTCATGACACCTTAAATATCCCAGGAAAGAGAAAAATGGATAAAGAAGTTGTGGTCCTTATGTACAATGGAATATCACTCAGACATGAAATCAATGTCATAAGGCTAGTAGAAGCAAGATGAGTGGATTTAGGTACGACGATTCTAAGTGAAATAAGTCACACAGAAAAAGACACTTATCATAAGCTATCACTTATAGAGGGAATGTAAAAACCGCTACACTTGAACTGAATTACAAAACAGAACAGAGTCACACGTTTAGAAAACACACTATGGCTGCTTAACGGGAAAGGTGAGGTGGGGTGAGGCATAAAACAAGGGTTTCAAATTCGCTCAGATACCGTTCCATACACCCAATATGTAATAGACAAGACCTACTCCTTGCTCAGTGAACAGGACTCAACACCCCCTATTCACCGCACAAGAATATATGTGACTAGTAAGAATCTTAAAACCTATGTATTGATATCTGTCTGGAAGTGAGTCAAGTGGGTGTAAAGCCGCATAAACACAGCCGTGAAAAGCAGCTAAACCCCATTATAAAAATAAATTACTTTTAAAAACCCGTAAAACAAAGACAGTGAAAGAGAGAGAAATTCTTACAAAATTCGTTCAGAGGCTGTGATGCAACCTGGATTGACCATATCTAGACCCACAGCTGGATGAGACATAAGGGTGGACACTCTTGGGGCTGAAAGGTTGGGTGAGGTTGGGTGAGCAAACGCAGACCCTTTAAAGTAATACTGCCTGGTACCCATCCCATGGGTCCCAAATCTCCAGGTTCAAGGGCATCTTCCTACATCGAAAACATGCATGAGAAACCCAGAAGATGGTACACCGTGTGATTTTGAAAGGTTTCTAATACGCACCTCATTTCTCATCTCCTTGTGCTCGGGTTCACCTTTCCAGCTACTTTACTAGCAATCTCCCTACTTGGAGAATCAGCACCTTTAAGCTCCTGTTCCCTACAGGTTGCAATTTGTCCTGAGGATGAACGGGAAGAGGGGCAACCAATGAGAGACTAGATGTAGGTGTTGGGACAGGCACAGCTCACTCTATTTTCCCATCGGTAAGAAGAATTAACCACAGGCTCAGCCTGCCGCCCAGAAGCAGAATAGGGCCTGAGGCAATTCCGCGCTTTTGCGGCCAGCTCCCAAAAAAGCCAGTTGAAAAATGGAGCTCAGGGACACTGCAATTCACAAACCCGCAGAGCTATAAATGATAACTCTCATCCACAGATATATTGAGGGAAGGCAACGAAGAGGATTTGAAAGCAAGGCAGAATTGCAGGAAACAGGTTTCAGGAGGTAGATTCAAATCGCCTTAAAAGCACATGAAAAGTGGTAAAACGTCGACAATAATGCCCTTGGCCAAACAGGGCGTATGCGTTTTTTCCTGAATATATTCAGGAAAAAACGCATACGCCCTTTTTGGCCAACCAAGCAACCTGGAAAGGCTAATCAGCGCTACAAAGAAGTCTCGCTTCCCATCGGTCAAAAGGGCCATGCTGCAAAAAGTGTCAAAACCAGAAATGCAGGACAGGCCATGGAGAAATGGCAGCCTTGCTACGCTGATGGGCGGGATGTAAATTGCCAACAGCCACTCTGGAGAAGTGTAAGGTGTGTCCTGAAACATCGAAAAAACACAGCTTAGGGAGCATAGGGCACGTCCTCTCATGGGCGTATAGATTGGGATAACTAAAAATCAGCAAGACACAGGCACCCCAAAGTTTAGGGCTGCTGTGTTGACAAGAACCTCCACTTCATGACACCTTAAATATCCCAGGAAAGAGAAAAATGGATAAAGAAGTTGTGGTCCTTATGTACAATGGAATATCACTCAGACATGAAATCAATGTCATAAGGCTAGTAGAAGCAAGATGAGTGGATTTAGGTACGACGATTCTAAGTGAAATAAGTCACACAGAAAAAGACACTTATCATAAGCTATCACTTATAGAGGGAATGTAAAAACCGCTACACTTGAACTGAATTACAAAACAGAACAGAGTCACACGTTTAGAAAACACACTATGGCTGCTTAACGGGAAAGGTGAGGTGGGGTGAGGCATAAAACAAGGGTTTCAAATTCGCTCAGATACCGTTCCATACACCCAATATGTAATAGACAAGACCTACGCCTTGCTCAGTGAACAGGACTCAACACCCCCTATTCACCGCACAAGAATATATGTGACTAGTAAGAATCTTAAAACCTATGTTTTGATATCTGTCAGGAAGTGGGTCAAGTGGGTGTAAAGCTGCATAAACACAGCCGTGAAAAGCAGCTAAACCCCATTATAAAAATAAATTACTTTTAAAAACCCGTAAAACAAAGACAGTGAAAGAGAGAGAAATTCTTACAAAATTCGTTCAGAGGCTGTGATGCAACCTGGATTGACCATATCTAGACCCACAGCTGGATGAGACATAAGGGTGGACACTCTTGGGGCTGAAAGGTTGGGTGAGGTTGGGTGAGCAAACGCAGACCCTTTAAAGTAATACTGCCTGGTACCCATCCCATGGGTCCCAAATCTCCAGGTTCAAGGGCATCTTCCTACATCGAAAACATGCATGAGAAACCCAGAAGATGGTACACCGTGTGATTTTCAAAGGTTTCTAATACGCACCTCATTTCTCATCTCCTTGTGCTCGGGTTCGCCTTTCCAGCTATTTTACTAGAAATCTCCCTACTTGGAGAATCAGCACCTTTAAGCTCCTGTTCCCTACAGGTTGCAATTTGTCCTGAGGATGAACGGGAAGAGGGGCAACCAATGAGAGACTAGATCTAGGTGTTGGGACAGGCCCAGGTCACTCTATTTTCCCATCGGTAAGAAGAATTAACCACAGGCTCAGCCTGCTGCCCAGAAGCAGAATAGGGCCTGAGGCAATTCCGCGCTTTTGCGGCCAGCTCCCAAAAAAGCCAGTTGAAAAATGGAGCTCAGGGACACTGCAATTCACAAACCCGCAGAGCTATAAATGATAACTCTCATCCACAGATATATTGAGGGAAGGCAACGAAGAGGATTTGAAAGCAAGGCAGAATTGCAGGAAACAGGTTTCAGGAGGTAGATTCGAATCGCCTTTAAAGCACATGAAAAGTGGTAAAACGTCGACAATGATGCCCTTGGCCAAACAGGGCGTATGCGTTTTTTCCTGAATATATTCAGCAAAAAAACGCATACGCCCTGTTTGGCCAACCAAGCAACCTGGAAAGGCTAATCAGCGCTACAAAGAAGTCTCGTTTCCATCGGTCAAAAGGGCCATGCTGCAAAAAGTGTCAAAACCAGAAATGCAGGACAGGCCATGGAGAAATGGCAGCCTTGCTACGCTGATGGGCGGGATGTAAATTGCCAACAGCCACTCTGGAGAAGTGTACGGTGTGTCCTGAAACATCGAAAAAACACAGCTTAGGGAGCATAGGGCACGTCCTCTCATGGGCGTATAAATTGGGAAAACTAAAAATCAGCAAGACACAGGTACCCCAAAGTTTAGGGCTGCTCTGTTGACAAGAACCTCCACTTCATGACACCTTAAATATCCCAGGAAAGAGAAAAATGGATAAAGAAGTTGTGGTCCTTATGTACAATGGAATATCACTCAGACATGAAATCAATGTCATAACGCTAGTAGAAGCAAGATGAGTGGATTTAGGTACGATGATTCTAAGTGAAATAAGTCACACAGAAAAAGACACTTATCATAAGCTATCACTTAGAGAGGGAATGTAAAAACCGCTACACTTGAACTGAATTACAAAACAGAACAGAGTCACACGTTTAGAAAACACACTATGCCTGCTTAACGGGAAAGGTGAGGTGGGGTGAGGCATAAAACAAGGGTTTCAAATTCGCTCAGATACCGTTCCATACACCCAATATGTAATAGACAAGACCTACTCCTTGCTCAGTGAACTGGACTCAACACCCCCTATTCACCGCACAAGAATATATGTGACTAGTAAGAATCTTAAAACCTATGTATTGATATCTGTCTGGAAGTGAGTCAAGTGGGTGTAAAGCTGCATAAACACAGCCGTGAAAAGCAGCTAAACCCCATTATAAAAATCAATTACTTTTAAAAACCCGTAAAACAAAGACAGTGAAAGCGAGAGAAATTATTACAAAATTCGTTCAGAGGCTCTGATGCAACCTGGATTGACCATATCTAGACCCACAGCTGGATGAGACATAAGGGTGGACACTCTTGGGGCTGAACGGTTGGGTGAGGTTGGGTGAGCAAACGCAGACCCTTTAAAGTAATACTGCCTGGTATCCATCCCATGGGTCCCAAATCTCCAGGTTCAAGGGCATCTTCCTACATCGAAAACATGCATGAGAAACCCAGAAGATGGTACACCGTGTGATTTTGAAAGGTTTCTAATACGCACCTCATTTCTCATCTCCTTGTGCTCGGGTTCGCCTTTCCAGCTACTTTACTAGCAATCTCCCTACTTGGAGAATCAGCACCTTTAAGCTCCTGTTCCCTACAGGTTGCAATTTGTCCTGAGGATGAACGGGAAGAGGGGAAACCAATGAGAGACTAGATCTTGGTGTTGGGACAGGCACAGGTCACTCTATTTTCCCATCGGGAAGAAGAATTAACCACAGGCTCAGCCTGCCGGCCAGAAGCTGAATAGGGCCTGAGGCAATCCCGCGCTTTTGCGGCCAGCTCCCAAAAAAGCCAGTTGAAAAATGGAGCTCAGGGACACTGCAATTCACAAACCCGCAGAGCTATAAATGATAACTCTCATCCACAGATATATTGAGGGAAGGCAACGAAGAGGATTTGAAAGCAAGGCAGGATTGCAGGAAACAGGTTTCAGGAGGTAGATTCGAATCGCCTTTAAAGCACATGAAAAGTGGTAAAACGTCGACAATGATGCCCTTGGCCAAACAGGGCGTATGCGTTTTTTCCTGAATATATTCAGCAAAAAAACGCATACGCCCTGTTTGGCCAACCAAGCAACCTGGAAAGGCTAATCAGCGCTACAAAGAAGTCTCGTTTCCATCGGTCAAAAGGGCCATGCTGCAAAAAGTGTCAAAACCAGAAATGCAGGACAGGCCATGGAGAAATGGCAGCCTTGCTACGCTGATGGGCGGGATGTAAATTGCCAACAGCCACTCTGGAGAAGTGTACGGTGTGTCCTGAAACATCGAAAAAACACAGCTTAGGGAGCATAGGGCACGTCCTCTCATGGGCGTATAAATTGGGAAAACTAAAAATCAGCAAGACACAGGTACCCCAAAGTTTAGGGCTGCTCTGTTGACAAGAACCTCCACTTCATGACACCTTAAATATCCCAGGAAAGAGAAAAATGGATAAAGAAGTTGTGGTCCTTATGTACAATGGAATATCACTCAGACATGAAATCAATGTCATAACGCTAGTAGAAGCAAGATGAGTGGATTTAGGTACGATGATTCTAAGTGAAATAAGTCACACAGAAAAAGACACTTATCATAAGCTATCACTTAGAGAGGGAATGTAAAAACCGCTACACTTGAACTGAATTACAAAACAGAACAGAGTCACACGTTTAGAAAACACACTATGCCTGCTTAACGGGAAAGGTGAGGTGGGGTGAGGCATAAAACAAGGGTTTCAAATTCGCTCAGATACCGTTCCATACACCCAATATGTAATAGACAAGACCTACTCCTTGCTCAGTGAACTGGACTCAACACCCCCTATTCACCGCACAAGAATATATGTGACTAGTAAGAATCTTAAAACCTATGTATTGATATCTGTCTGGAAGTGAGTCAAGTGGGTGTAAAGCTGCATAAACACAGCCGTGAAAAGCAGCTAAACCCCATTATAAAAATAAATTACTTTTAAAAACCCGTAAAACAAAGACAGTGAAAGCGAGAGAAATTATTACAAAATTCGTTCAGAGGCTCTGATGCAACCTGGATTGACCATATCTAGACCCACAGCTGGATGAGACATAAGGGTGGACACTCTTGGGGCTGAACGGTTGGGTGAGGTTGGGTGAGCAAACGCAGACCCTTTAAAGTAATACTGCCTGGTATCCATCCCATGGGTCCCAAATCTCCAGGTTCAAGGGCATCTTCCTACATCGAAAACATGCATGAGAAACCCAGAAGATGGTACACCGTGTGATTTTGAAAGGTTTCTAATACGCACCTCATTTCTCATCTCCTTGTGCTCGGGTTCGCCTTTCCAGCTACTTTACTAGCAATCTCCCTACTTGGAGAATCAGCACCTTTAAGCTCCTGTTCCCTACAGGTTGCAATTTGTCCTGAGGATGAACGGGAAGAGGGGAAACCAATGAGAGACTAGATCTTGGTGTTGGGACAGGCACAGGTCACTCTATTTTCCCATCGGGAAGAAGAATTAACCACAGGCTCAGCCTGCCGGCCAGAAGCTGAATAGGGCCTGAGGCAATCCCGCGCTTTTGCGGCCAGCTCCCAAAAAAGCCAGTTGAAAAATGGAGCTCAGGGACACTGCAATTCACAAACCCGCAGAGCTATAAATGATAACTCTCATCCACAGATATATTGAGGGAAGGCAACGAAGAGGATTTGAAAGCAAGGCAGGATTGCAGGAAACAGGATTCAGGAGGTAGATTCGAATCGCCTTTAAAGCACATGAAAAGTGGTAAAACGTCGACAATGATGCCCTTGGCCAAACAGGGCGTATGCGTTTTTTCCTGAATATATTCAGGAAAAAACGCATACGCCCTGTTTGGCCAACCAAGCAACCTGGAAAGGCTAATCAGCGCTACAAAGAAGTCTCGCTTCCCATCGGTCAAAAGGGCCATGCTGCAAAAAGTGTCAAAACCAGAAATGCAGGACAGGCCCTGGAGAAATGGCAGCCTTGCTACGCTGATGGGCGGGATGTAAATTGCCAACAGCCACTCTGGAGAAGTGTAAGGTGTGTCCTGAAACATCGAAAAACACAGCTCTAGGAGCATAGGGCACGTCCTCTCATGGGCGTATAAATTGGGAAAACTAAAAATCAGCAAGACACAGGCACCCCAAAGTTTAGGGCTGCTCTGTTGACAAGAACCTCCACTTCATGACACCTTAAATATCCCAGGAAAGAGAAAAATGGATAAAGAAGTTGTGGTCCTTATGTACAATGGAATATCACTCAGACATGAAATCAATGTCATAAGGCTAGTAGAAGCAAGATGAGTGGATTTAGGTACGACGATTCTAAGTGAAATAAGTCACACAGAAAAAGACACTTATCATAAGCTATCACTTATAGAGGGAATGTAAAAACCGCTACACTTGAACTGAATTACAAAACAGAACAGAGTCACACGTTTAGAAAACACACTATGGCTGCTTAACGGGAAAGGTGAGGTGGGGTGAGGCATAAAACAAGGGTTTCAAATTCGCTCAGATACCGTTCCATACACCCAATATGTAATAGACAAGACCTACTCCTTGCTCAGTGAACAGGACTCAACACCCCCTATTCACCGCACAAGAATATGTCTGAGTAGTAAGAATCTTAAAACCTATGTATTGATATCTGTCTGGAAGTGAGTCAAGTGGGTGTAAAGCCGCATAAACACAGCCGTGAAAAGCAGCTAAACCCCATTATAAAAATAAATTACTTTTAAAAACCCGTAAAACAAAGACAGTGAAAGAGAGAGAAATTCTTACAAAATTCGTTCAGGGGCTGTGATGCAACCTGGATTGACCATATCTAGACCCACACCTGGATGAGACATAAGGGTGGACACTCTTGGGGCTGAGAGGTTGGGTGAGGTTGGGTGAGCAAACGCAGACCCTTTAAAGTAATACTGTGTGGTACCCATCCCATGGGTCCCAAATCTCCAGGTTCAAGGGCATCTTCCTACATCGGAAACATGCATGAGAAACCCAGAAGATGGTACACCCTGTGATTTTGAAAGGTTTCTAAAACGCACCCAATTTCTCATCTCCTTGTGCTCGGGTTCGCCTTTCCAGCTACTTTACTAGCAATCTCCCTACTTGGAGAATCAGCACCTTTAAGCTCCTGTTCCCTACAGGTTGCAATTTGTCCTGAGGATGAACGGGAAGAGGGGCAACCAATGAGAGACTAGATCTAGGTGTTGGGACAGGCCCAGGTCACTCTATTTTCCCATCAGGAAGAAGAATTAACCACAGGCTCAGCCTGCCGCCAGGAACCAGAATAGGGCCTGAGGCAATCCCGCGCTTTTGCGGCCAGCTCCCAAAAAAGCGAGTTGAAAAATGGAGCTCAGGGACACTGCAATTCACAAACCCGCAGAGTTATAAATGATAACTCTCATCCACAGATATATTGAGGGAAGGCAACGAAGAGGATTTGAAAGCAAGGCAGAATTGCAGGAAACAGATTTCAGGAGGTAGATTCGAATCGCCTTTAAAGCACATGAAAAGCAGCAAAACGTCGACAATGATGCCCTTGGCCAAAAAGGGCGTATGCGTTTTTTCCTGAATATATTCAGGAAAAAACGCATACGCCCTTTTTGGCCAACCAAGCAACCTGGAAAGGCAAATCAGCGCTTCAAAGAAGTTTCGCTTCCCATCGGTCAAAAGGGTCATGCTGCAAAAAGTGTCAAAACCAGAAATGCAGGACAGGCCATGGAGAAATGGCAGCCTTGCTACGCTGATGGGCGGGATGTAAATTGCCAACAGCCACTCTGGAGAAGTGTATGGTGTGTCATGAAACATCGAAAAAACACAGCTTAGGGAGCATAGGGCACCTCCACTCATGGGCGTATAAATTGGGAAAACTAAAAATCAGCAAGACACAGGCACCCCAATGTTTAGGGCTGCTATGTTGACAAGAACCTCCACTTCATGACACCTTAAATATCCCAGGAAAGAGAAAAATGGATAAAGAAGTTGTGGTCCTTATGTACAAAGGAATATCACTCAGAAATGAAATCAATGTCATAAGGCTAGTAGAAGCAAGATGAGTGGATTTAGGTATGACGATTCTAAGTGAAATAAGTCACACAGAAAAAGACACTTATCATAAGCTATCACTTATAGAGGGAATGTAAAAACCGCTACACTTGAACTGAATTACAAAACAGAACAGAGTCACACGTTTAGAAAACACACTATGGCTGCTTAACGGGAAAGGTGAGGTGGGGTGATGCATAAAACAAGGGTTTCAAATTCGCTCAGATACTGTTCCATACACCCAATATGTAATAGACAAGACCTACTCCTTGCTCAGTGAACTGGACTCAACACCCCCTATTCACCGCACAAGAATATATCTGACTAGTAAGAATCGTAAAACCTATGTATTGATATCTCTCTGGAAGTGAGCCAAGTGGGTGTAAAGCCGCATAAACACAGCCGTGAAAAGCAGCTAAACCCCATTATAAAAATAAATTACTTTTAAAAACCCGTAAAACAAAGACAGTGAAAGAGAGAGAAATTCTTACAAAATTCGTTCAGGGGCTGTGATGCAACCTGGATTGACCATATCTAGACCCACAGCTGGATGAGACATAAGGGTGGACACTCTTGGGGCTGAGAGGTTGGGTGAGGTTGGGTGAGCAAACGCAGACCCTTTAAAGTAATACTGTGTGGTACCCATCCCATGGGTCCCAAATCTCCAGGTTCAAGGGCATCTTCCTACATCGAAAACATGCATGAGAAACCCAGAAGATGGTACACCGTGTGATTTTGAAAGGTTTCTAAAACGCACCCCATTTCTCATCTTCTTGTGCTCGGGTTCGCCTTTCCAGCTATTTTACTAGCAATCTCCCTACTTGGAGAATCAGCACCTTTAAGCTCCTGTTCCCTACAGGTTGCAATTTGTCCTGAGGATGAACGGGAAGAGGGGCAACCAATGAGAGACTAGATCTAGATGTTGGGACAGGCCCAGGTCACTCTATTTTCCCATCAGGAAGAAGAATTAACCACAGGCTCAGCCTGCCGCCAGGAACCAGAATAGGGCCTGAGGCAATCCCGCGCTTTTGCGGCCAGCTACCAAAAAAGCGAGTTGAAAAATGGAGCTCAGGGACACTGCAATTCACAAACCCGCAGAGTTATAAATGATAACTCTCATCCACAGATATATTGAGGGAAGGCAACGAAGAGGATTTGAAAGCAAGGCAGAATTGCAGGAAACAGATTTCAGGAGGTAGATTCGAATCGCCTTTAAAGCACATGAAAAGCGGCAAAACGTCGACAATGATGCCCTTGGCCAAAAAGGGCGTATGCGTTTTTTCCTGAATATATTCAGGAAAAAACGCATACGCCCTTTTTGGCCAACCAAGCAACCTGGAAAGGCAAATCAGCGCTTCAAAGAAGTTTCGCTTCCCATCAGTCAAAAGGGTGATGCTGCAAAAAGTGTCAAAACCAGAAATGCAGGACAGGCCATGGAGAAATGGCAGCCTTGCTACGCTGATGGGCGGGATGTAAATTGCCAAAAGCCACTCTGGAGAAATGTACGGTGTGTCCTGAAACATCGAAAAAACACAGCTTAGGGAGCATAGGGCACGTCCACTCATGGGCGTATAAATTGGGAAAACTAAAAATCAGCAAGACACAGGCACCCCAATGTTTAGGGCTGCTATGTTGACAAGAACCTCCACTTCATGACACCTTAAATATCCCAGGAAAGAGAAAAATGGACAAAGAAGTTGTGGTCCTTATATACAAAGGAATATCCCTCAGACATGAAATCAATGTCATAAGGCTAGTAGAAGCAAGATGAGTGGATTTAGGTACGACGATTCTAAGTGAAATAAGTGACACAGAAAAAGACACTTATCATAAGCTATCACTTATAGAGGGAATGTAAAAACCGCTACACCTGAAATGAATTACAAAACATAAGAGAGTCACACGTTTAGAAAACACACTATGGCTGCTTAACGGGAAAGGTGAGGTGGGGTGATGCATAAAACAAGGATTTCAAATTCGCTCAGATACCGTTCCATACACCCAATATGTAATAGACAAGACCTACTCCTTGCTCAGTGAACTGGACTCAACACCCCCTATTCACCGCACAAGAATATATCTGACTAGTAAGAATCTTAAAACCTATGTATTGATATCTCTCTGGAAGTGAGCCAAGTGGGTGTAAAGCCGCATAAACACAGCCGTGAAAAGCAGCTAAACACCTTTATAAAAATAAATTACTTTTAAAAACCCGTAAAACAAAGACAGTGAAAGAGAGAGAAATTCTTACAAAATTCGTTCAGGGGCTGTGATGCAACCTGGATTGACCATATCTAGACCCACACCGGGATGAGACATAAGGGTGGACACTCTTGGGGCTGAGAGGTTGGGTGAGGTTGGGTGAGCAAACTCAGACCCTTTAAAGTAATACTGCGTGGTACCAATCCCATGGGTCCCAAATCTCCAGGTTCAAAGGCATCTTCCTACATAGAAAACATGCATGAGAAACCCAGAAGATGGTACACCGTGTGATTTTGAAAGGTTTCTAAAACGCACCCAATTTCTCATCTCCTTGTGCTCGGGTTCACCTTTCCAGCTACTTTACTAGCAATCTCCCTACTTGGAGAATCAGCACCTTTAACCTCCTGTTCCCTACAGGTTGCAATTTGTCCTGAGGATGAACGGGAAGAGGGGAAACAAATGAGAGACTAGATCTAGGTGTTGGGACAGGCACAGGTCACTCTATTTTCCCATCAGGAAGAAGAATTAAACACAGGCTCAGCCTGCCGCCAGGAACCAGAATAGGGCCTGAGGCAATCCCGAGCTTTTGCGGCCAGCTCCCAAAAAAGACAGTTGAAAAATGGAGCTCAGGGGCACTGCAATTCACAAACCTGCTGAGTTATAAATGATAACTCTCGTCCACAAATATATTGAGGGAAGGCAACGAAGAGGAGTTGAAAGCAAGGCAGAATTGCAGGAAACAGGTTTCAGGAGGTAGATTCGAATCGCCTTTAAAGCACATGAAAAGTGGCAAAACATCGACAGTGATGCCCTTGGCCAAAAAGGGCGTAAGCGTTTTTTCCTGAATATATTCAGGAAAAAACGCATACGCCCTTTTTGGCCAACCAAGCAACCTGGAAAGGCAAATCAGCGCTACAAAGAAGTCTCGCTTCCCATCGGGCTAAAGGGCCATGCTGCAAAAAGTGTCAAAACCAGAAATGCAGGACAGGCCATGGAGAAATGGCAGCCTTGCTACGCTGATGGGCGGGATGTAAATTGCCAACAGCCACTCTGGAGAAGTGTACGGTGTGTCCTGAAACATCGAAAAAACACAGCTTAGGGAGCATAGGGCAAGACCACTCATGGGCGTATAAATTGGGAAAACTAAAAATCAGCAAGACACAGGCACCCCAATGTTTAGGGCTGCTATGTTGACAAGAACCTCCACTTCATGACACCTTAAATATCCCAGGAAAGAGAAAAATGGATAAAGAAGTTGTGGTCCTTATGTACAAAGGAATATCACTCAGACATGAAATCAATGTCATAAGGCTAGTAGAAGCAAGATGAGTGGATTTAGGTATAACGATTCTAAGTGAAATAAGTCACACAGAAAAAGACACTTATCATAAGCTATCACTTATAGAGGGAATGTAAAAACCGCTACACTTGAACTGAATTACAAAACAGAACAGAGTCACACGTTTAGAAAACACACTATGGCTGCTTAACGGGAAAGATGAGGTGGGGTGATGCATAAAACAAGGGTTTCAAATTCGCACAGATACTGTTCCATACACCCAATATGTAATAGACAAGACGTACTCCTTGCTCAGTGAACTGGACTCAACACCCCCTATTCACCGCACAAGAATATATCTGACTAGTAAGAATCGTAAAACCTATGTATTGATATCTCTCTGGAAGTGAGCCAAGTGGGTGTAAAGCCGCATAAACACAGCCGTGAAAAGCAGCTAAACCCCATTATAAAAATAAATTACTTTTAAAAACCCGTAAAACAAAGACAGTGAAAGAGAGAGAAATTCTCACAAAATTCGTTCAGGGGCTGTGATGCAACCTGGATTGAACATATCTAGACACACACCTGAATGAGACATAAGGGTGGACACTCTTGGGGCTGAGAGGTTGGGTGAGCAAACTCAGACCCTTTAAAGTAATACTGCGTGGTACCCATCCCATGGGTCCCAAATCTCCAGGTTCAAGGGCATCTTCCTACATCGAAAACATGAATGAGAAACCCAGAAGACGGTACACCGTGTGATTTTGAAAGGTTTCTAAAACGCACCCAATTTCTCATCTCCTTGTGCTCGGGTTCGCCTTTCCAGCTACTTTACTAGCAATCTCCCTACTTGGAGAATCAGCACCTTTAAGCTCCTGTTCCCTACAGGTTGCAATTTGTCCTGAGGATGAACGGGAAGAGGGGCAACCAATGAGAGACTAGATCTAGGTGTTGGGACAGGCCCAGGTCACTCTATTTTCCCATCAGGAAGAAGAATTAACCACAGGCTCAGCCTGCCGCCAGGAACCAGAATACGGCCTGAGGCAATCCCGCGCTTTTGCGGCCAGCTCCCAAAAAAGCGAGTTGAAAAATGGAGCTCAGGGACACTGCAATTCACAAACCCGCAGAGTTATAAATGATAACTCTCATCCACAGATATATTGAGGGAAGGCAACGAAGAGGATTTGAAAGCAAGGCAGAATTGCAGGAAACAGATTTCAGGAGGTAGATTCGAATCGCCTTTAAAGCACATGAAAAGCGGCAAAACGTCGACAATGATGCCCTTGGCCAAAAAGGGCGTATGCGTTTTTTCCTGAATATATTCAGGAAAAAACGCATACGCCCTTTTTGGCCAACCAAGCAACCTGGAAAGGCAAATCAGCGCTTCAAAGAAGTTTCGCTTCCCATCAGTCAAAAGGGTGATGCTGCAAAAAGTGTCAAAACCAGAAATGCAGGACAGGCCATGGAGAAATGGCAGCCTTGCTACGCTGATGGGCGGGATGTAAATTGCCAACAGCCACTCTGGAGAAGTGTACGGTGTGTCCTGAAACATCGAAAAAACACAGCTTAGGGAGCATAGGGCACGACCACTCATGGGCGTATAAATTGGGAAAACTAAAAATCAGCAAGACACAGGCACCCCAATGTTTAGGGCTGCTATGTTGACAAGAACCTACACTTCATGACACCTTAAATATCCCAGGAAAGAGAAAAATGGATAAAGAAGTTGTGGTCCTTATGTACAAAGGAATATCACTCAGACATGAAATCAATGTCATAAGGCTAGTAGAAGCAAGATGAGTGGATTTAGGTATAACGATTCTAAGTGAAATAAGTGACACAGAAAAAGACACTTATCATAAGCTATCACTTATAGAGGGAATGTAAAAACCGCTACACTTGAAGTGAATTACAAAACAGAACAGAGTCACACGTTTAGAAAACACACTATGGCTGCTTAACGGGAAAGATGAGGTGGGGTGATGCATAAAACAAGGGTTTCAAATTCGCTCAGATACTGTTCCATACACCCAATATGTAATAGTCAAGACGTACTCCTTGCTCAGTGAACTGGACTCAACACCCCCTATTCACCGCACAAGAATATATCTGACTAGTAAGAATCGTAAAACCTATGTATTGATATCTCTCTGGAAGTGAGCCAAGTGGGTGTAAAGCCGCATAAACACAGCCGTGAAAAGCAGCTAAACCCCATTATAAAAATAAATTACTTTTAAAAACCCGTAAAACAAAGACAGTGAAAGAGAGAGAAATTCTCACAAAATTCGTTCAGGGGCTGTGATGCAACCTGGATTGACCATATCTAGACACACACCTGGATGAGACATAAGGGTGGACACTCTTGGGGCTGAGAGGTTGGGTGAGCAAACTCAGACCCTTTAAAGTAATACTGCGTGGTACCCATCCCATGGGTCCCAAATCTCCAGGTTCAAAGGCATCTTCCTACATCGAAAACATGCATGAGAAACCCAGAAGATGGTACACCGTGTGATTTTGAAAGGTTTCTAAAACGCACCCAATTTCTCATCTCCTTGTGCTCGGGTTCGCCTTTCCAGCTACTTTACTAGCAATCTCCCTACTTGGAGAATCAGCACCTTTAAGCTCCTGTTCCCTACAGGTTGCAATTTGTCCTGAGGATGAACGGGAAGAGGGGCAAATAATGAGAGACTAGATCTAGGTGTTGGGACAGGCCCAGGTCACTCTATTTTCCCATCAGGAAGAAGAATTAACCACAGGCTCAGCCTGCCGCCAGGAACCAGAATAGGGCCTGAGGCAATCCCGCGCTTTTGCGGCCAGCTACCAAAAAAGCGAGTTGAAAAATGGAGCTCAGGGACACTGCAATTCACAAACCCGCAGAGTTATAAATGATAACTCTCATCCACAGATATATTGAGGGAAGGCAACGAAGAGGATTTGGAAGCAAGGCAGAATTGCAGGAAACAGATTTCAGGAGGTAGATTCGAATCGCCTTTAAAGCACATGAAAAGCGGCAAAACGTCGACAATGATGCCCTTGGCCAAAAAGGGCGTATGCGTTTTTTCCTGAATATATTCAGGAAAAAACGCATACGCCCTTTTTGGCCAACCAAGCAACCTGGAAAGGCAAATCAGCGCTTCAAAGAAGTTTCGCTTCCCATCAGTCAAAAGGGTGATGCTGCAAAAAGTGTCAAAACCAGAAATGCAGGACAGGCCATGGAGAAATGGCAGCCTTGCTACGCTGATGGGCGGGATGTAAATTGCCAACAGCCACTCTGGAGAAGTGTACGGTGTGTCCTGAAACATCGAAAAAACACAGCTTAGGGAGCATAGGGCACGTCCACTCATGGGCGTATAAATTGGGAAAACTAAAAATCAGCAAGACACAGGCACCCCAATGTTTAGGGCTGCTATGTTGACAAGAACCTCCACTTCATGACACCTTAAATATCCCAGGAAAGAGAAAAATGGATAAAGAAGTTGTGGTCCTTATGTACAAAGGAATATCACTCAGACATGAAATCAATGTCATAAGGCTAGTAGAAGCAAGATGAGTGGATTTAGGTACGACGATTCTAAGTGAAATAAGTCACACAGAAAAAGACACTTATCATAAGCTATCACTTATAGAGGGAATGTAAAAACCGCTACACTTGAACTGAATTACAAAACAGAACAGAGTCACACGTTTAGAAAACACACTATGGCTGCTTAACGGGAAAGGTGAGGTGGGGTGATGCATAAAACAACGGTTTCAAATTCGCTCAGATACAGTTCCATACACCCAATATGTAATAGACAAGACCTACTCCTTGCTCAGTGAACTGGACTCAACACCCCCTATTCACCGCACAAGAATATATCTGACTAGTAAGAATCGTAAAACCTATGTATTGATATCTCTCTGGAAGTGAGCCAAGTGGGTGTAAAGCCGCATAAACACAGCCGTGAAAAGCAGCTAAACCCCATTATAAAAATAAATTACTTTTAAAAACCCGTAAAACAAAGACAGTGAAAGAGAGAGAAATTCTTACAAAATTCGTTCAGGGGCTGTGATGCAACCTGGATTGACCATATCTAGACCCACAGCTGGATGAGACATAAGGGTGGACACTCTTGGGGCTGAGAGGTTGGGTGAGGTTGGGTGAGCAAACACAGACCCTTTAAAGTAATACTGTGTGGTACCCATCCCATGGGTCCCAAATCTCCAGGTTCAAGGGCATCTTCCTACATCGAAAACATGCATGAGAAACCCAGAAGATGGTACACCGTGTGATTTTGAAAGGTTTCTAAAACGCACCCCATTTCTCATCTTCTTGTGCTCGGGTTCGCCTTTCCAGCTATTTTACTAGCAATCTCCCTACTTGGAGAATCAGCACCTTTAAGCTCCTGTTCCCTACAGGTTGCAATTTGTCCTGAGGATGAACGGGAAGAGGGGCTACCAATGAGAGACTAGATCTAGGTGTTGGGACAGGCCCAGGTCACTCTATTTTCCCATCAGGAAGAAGAATTAACCACAGGCTCAGCCTGCCGCCAGGAACCAGAATAGGGCCTGAGGCAATCCCGCGCTTTTGCGGCCAGCTACCAAAAAAGCGAGTTGAAAAATGGAGCTCAGGGACACTGCAATTCACAAACCCGCAGAGTTATAAATGATAACTCTCATCCACAGATATATTGAGGGAAGGCAACGAAGAGGATTTGGAAGCAAGGCAGAATTGCAGGAAACAGATTTCAGGAGGTAGATTCGAATCGCCTTTAAAGCACATGAAAAGCGGCAAAACGTCGACAATGATGCCCTTGGCCAAAAAGGGCGTATGCGTTTTTTCCTGAATATATTCAGGAAAAAACGCATACGCCCTTTTTGGCCAACCAAGCAACCTGGAAAGGCAAATCAGCGCTTCAAAGAAGTTTCGCTTCCCATCAGTCAAAAGGGTGATGCTGCAAAAAGTGTCAAAACCAGAAATGCAGGACAGGCCATGGAGAAATGGCAGCCTTGCTACGCTGATGGGCGGGATGTAAATTGCCAACAGCCACTCTGGAGAAGTGTACGGTGTGTCCTGAAACATCGAAAAAACACAGCTTAGGGAGCATAGGGCACGTCCACTCATGGGCGTATAAATTGGGAAAACTAAAAATCAGCAAGACACAGGCACCCCAAAGTTTAGGGCTGCTCTGTTGACAAGAACCTCCACTTCATGACAACTTAAATATCCCAGGAAAGAGAAAAATGGATAAAGAAGTTGTGGTCCTTATGTACAATGGAATATCACTCAGACATGAAATCAATGTCATAAGGCTAGTAGAAGCAAGATGAGTGGACTTAGGTACGACGATTCTAAGTGAAATAAGTCACACAGAAAAAGACACTTATCATAAGCTATCACTTATAGAGGGAATGTAAAAACCGCTACACTTGAACTGAATTACAAAACAGAACAGAGTCACACGTTTAGAAAACACACTATGGCTGCTTAACGGGAAAGGTGAGGTGGGGTGATGCATAAAACAAGGGGTTCAAATTCGCTCAGATACTGTTCCATACACCCAATATGTAATAGACAAGACCTACTCCTTGCTCAGTGAACTGGACTCAACACCCCCTATTCACCGCACAAGAATATATGTGTCTAGTAAGAATCTTAAAACCTATGTATTGATATCTGTCTGGAAGTGAGTCAAGTGGGTGTAAAGCCGCATAAACACAGCCGTGAAAAGCAGCTAAACCCCATTATAAAAATAAATTACTTTTAAAAACCCGTAAAACAAAGACAGTGAAAGAGAGAGAAATTCTTACAAAATTCGTTCAGGGGCTGTGATGCAACCTGGATTGACCATATCTAGACCCACACCTGGATGAGACATAAGGGTGGACACTCTTGGGGCTGAGAGGTTGGGTGAGGTTGGGTGAGCAAACGCAGACCCTTTAAAGTAATACTGTGTGGTACCCATCCCATGGGTCCCAAATCTCCAGGTTCAAGGGCATCTTCCTACATCGAAAACATGAATGAGAAACCCAGAAGATGGTACACCGTGTGATTTTGAAAGGTTTCTAAAACGCACCCAATTTCTCATCTCCTTGTGCTCGGGTTCGCCTTTCCAGCTACTTTACTAGCAATCTCCCTACTTGGAGAATCAGCACCTTTAAGCTCCTGTTCCCTACAGGTTGCAATTTGTCCTGAGGATGAACGGGAAGAGGGGCAACCAATGAGAGACTAGATCTAGGTGTTGGGACAGGCCCAGGTCACTCTATTTTCCCATCAGGAAGAAGAATTAACCACAGGCTCAGCCTGCCGCCAGGAACCAGAATAGGGCCTGAGGCAATCCCGCGCTTTTGCGGCCAGCTACCAAAAAAGCGAGTTGAAAAATGGAGCTCAGGGACACTGCAATTCACAAACCCGCAGAGTTACAAATGATAACTCTCATCCACAGATATATTGAGGGAAGGCAACGAAGAGGATTTGGAAGCAAGGCAGAATTGCAGGAAACAGATTTCAGGAGGTAGATTCGAATCGCCTTTAAAGCACATGAAAAGCGGCAAAACGTCGACAATGATGCCCTTGGCCAAAAAGGGCGTATGCGTTTTTTCCTGAATATATTCAGGAAAAAACGCATACGCCCTTTTTGGCCAACCAAGCAACCTGGAAAGGCAAATCAGCGCTTCAAAGAAGTTTCGCTTCCCATCAGTCAAAAGGGTGATGCTGCAAAAAGTGTCAAAATCAGAAATGCAGGACAGGCCATGGAGAAATGGCAGCCTTGCTACGCTGATGGGCGGGATGTAAATTGCCAACAGCCACTCTGGAGAAGTGTACGGTGTGTCCTGAAACATCGAAAAAACACAGCTTAGGGAGCATAGGGCACGTCCACTCATGGGCGTATAAATTGGGAAAACTAAAAATCAGCAAGACACAGGCACCCCAAAGTTTAGGGCTGCTCTGTTGACAAGAACCTCCACTTCATGACAACTTAAATATCCCAGGAAAGAGAAAAATGGATAAAGAAGTTGTGGTCCTTATGTACAATGGAATATCACTCAGACATGAAATCAATGTCATAAGGCTAGTAGAAGCAAGATGAGTGGACTTAGGTACGACGATTCTAAGTGAAATAAGTCACACAGAAAAAGACACTTATCATAAGCTATCACTTATAGAGGGAATGTAAAAACCGCTACACTTGAACTGAATTACAAAACAGAACAGAGTCACACGTTTAGAAAACACACTATGGCTGCTTAACGGGAAAGGTGAGGTGGGGTGATGCATAAAACAAGGGTTTCAAATTCGCTCAGATACTGTTCCATACACCCAATATGTAATAGACAAGACCTACTCCTTGCTCAGTGAACTGGACTCAACACCCCCTATTCACCGCACAAGAATATATGTGTCTAGTAAGAATCTTAAAACCTATGTATTGATATCTGTCTGGAAGTGAGTCAAGTGGGTGTAAAGCCGCATAAACACAGCCGTGAAAAGCAGCTAAACCCCATTATAAAAATAAATTACTTTTAAAAACCCGTAAAACAAAGACAGTGAAAGAGAGAGAAATTCTTACAAAATTCGTTCAGGGTCTGTGATGCAACCTGGATTGACCATATCTAGACCCACACCTGGATGAGACATAAGGGTGGACACTCTTGGGGCTGAGAGGTTGGGTGAGGTTGGGTGAGCAAACGCAGACCCTTTAAAGTAATACTGTGTGGTACCCATCCCATGGGTCCCAAATCTCCAGGTTCAAGGGCATCTTCCTACATCGAAAACATGAATGAGAAACCCAGAAGACGGTACACCGTGTGATTTTGAAAGGTTTCTAAAACGCACCCAATTTCTCATCTCCTTGTGCTCGGGTTCGCCTTTCCAGCTACTTTACTAGCAATCTCCCTACTTGGAGAATCAGCACCTTTAAGCTCCTGTTCCCTACAGGTTGCAATTTGTCCTGAGGATGAACGGGAAGAGGGGCAACCAATGAGAGACTAGATCTAGGTGTTGGGACAGGCCCAGGTCACTCTATTTTCCCATCAGGAAGAAGAATTAACCACAGGCTCAGCCTGCCGCCAGGAACCAGAATACGGCCTGAGGCAATCCCGCGCTTTTGCGGCCAGCTCCCAAAAAAGCGAGTTGAAAAATGGAGCTCAGGGACACTGCAATTCACAAACCCGCAGAGTTATAAATGATAACTCTCATCCACAGATATATTGAGGGAAGGCAACGAAGAGGATTTGAAAGCAAGGCAGAATTGCAGGAAACAGATTTCAGGAGGTAGATTCGAATCGCCTTTAAAGCACATGAAAAGCGGCAAAACGTCGACAATGATGCCCTTGGCCAAAAAGGGCGTATGCGTTTTTTCCTGAATATATTCAGGAAAAAACGCATACGCCCTTTTTGGCCAACCAAGCAACCTGGAAAGGCAAATCAGCGCTTCAAAGAAGTTTCGCTTCCCATCAGTCAAAAGGGTGATGCTGCAAAAAGTGTCAAAACCAGAAATGCAGGACAGGCCATGGAGAAATGGCAGCCTTGCTACGCTGATGGGCGGGATGTAAATTGCCAACAGCCACTCTGGAGAAGTGTACGGTGTGTCCTGAAACATCGAAAAAACACAGCTTAGGGAGCATAGGGCACGACCACTCATGGGCGTATAAATTGGGAAAACTAAAAATCAGCAAGACACAGGCACCCCAATGTTTAGGGCTGCTATGTTGACAAGAACCTCCACTTCATGACACCTTAAATATCCCAGGAAAGAGAAAAATGGATAAAGAAGTTGTGGTCCTTATGTACAAAGGAATATCACTCAGACATGAAATCAATGTCATAAGGCTAGTAGAAGCAAGATGAGTGGATTTAGGTATAACGATTCTAAGTGAAATAAGTCACACAGAAAAAGACACTTATCATAAGCTATCACTTATAGAGGGAATGTAAAAACCGCTACACTTGAAGTGAATTACAAAACAGAACAGAGTCACACGTTTAGAAAACACACTATGGCTGCTTAACGGGAAAGATGAGGTGGGGTGATGCATAAAACAAGGGTTTCAAATTCGCTCAGATACTGTTCCATACACCCAATATGTAATAGACAAGACGTACTCCTTGCTCAGTGAACTGGACTCAACACCCCCTATTCACCGCACAAGAATATATCTGACTAGTAAGAATCGTAAAACCTATGTATTGATATCTCTCTGGAAGTGAGCCAAGTGGGTGTAAAGCCGCATAAACACAGCCGTGAAAAGCAGCTAAACCCCATTATAAAAATAAATTACTTTTAAAAACCCGTAAAACAAAGACAGTGAAAGAGAGAGAAATTCTCACAAAATTCGTTCAGGGGCTGTGATGCAACCTGGATTGACCATATCTAGACACACACCTGGATGAGACATAAGGGTGGACACTCTTGGGGCTGAGAGGTTGGGTGAGCAAACTCAGACCCTTTAAAGTAATACTGCGTGGTACCCATCCCATGGGTCCCAAATCTCCAGGTTCAAAGGCATCTTCCTACATCGAAAACATGCATGAGAAACCCAGAAGATGGTACACCGTGTGATTTTGAAAGGTTTCTAAAACGCACCCAATTTCTCATCTCCTTGTGCTCGGGTTCGCCTTTCCAGCTACTTTACTAGCAATCTCCCTACTTGGAGAATCAGCACCTTTAAGCTCCTGTTCCCTACAGGTTGCAATTTGTCCTGAGGATGAACGGGAAGAGGGGCAAATAATGAGAGACTAGATCTAGGTGTTGGGACAGGCCCAGGTCACTCTATTTTCCCATCAGGAAGAAGAATTAACCACAGGCTCAGCCTGCCGCCAGGAACCAGAATAGGGCCTGAGGCAATCCCGCGCTTTTGCGGCCAGCTACCAAAAAAGCGAGTTGAAAAATGGAGCTCAGGGACACTGCAATTCACAAACCCGCAGAGTTATAAATGATAACTCTCATCCACAGATATATTGAGGGAAGGCAACGAAGAGGATTTGGAAGCAAGGCAGAATTGCAGGAAACAGATTTCAGGAGGTAGATTCGAATCGCCTTTAAAGCACATGAAAAGCGGCAAAACGTCGACAATGATGCCCTTGGCCAAAAAGGGCGTATGCGTTTTTTCCTGAATATATTCAGGAAAAAACGCATACGCCCTTTTTGGCCAACCAAGCAACCTGGAAAGGCAAATCAGCGCTTCAAAGAAGTTTCGCTTCCCATCAGTCAAAAGGGTGATGCTGCAAAAAGTGTCAAAACCAGAAATGCAGGACAGGCCATGGAGAAATGGCAGCCTTGCTACGCTGATGGGCGGGATGTAAATTGCCAACAGCCACTCTGGAGAAGTGTACGGTGTGTCCTGAAACATCGAAAAAAAACAGCTTAGGGAGCATAGGGCACGTCCACTCATGGGCGTATAAATTGGGAAAACTAAAAATCAGCAAGACACAGGCACCCCAATGTTTAGGGCTGCTATGTTGACAAGAACCTCCACTTCATGACACCTTAAATATCCCAGGAAAGAGAAAAATGGATAAAGAAGCTGTGGTCCTTATGAACAAAGGAATATCACTCAGACATGAAATCAATGTCATAAGGCTAGTAGAAGCAAGATGAGTGGATTTAGGTATGACGATTCTAAGTGAAATAAGTCACACAGAAAAAGACACTTATCATAAGCTATCACTTATAGAGGGAATGTAAAAACCGCTACACTTGAACTGAATTACAAAACAGAACAGAGTCACACGTTTAGAAAACACACTATGGCTGCTTAACGGGAAAGGTGAGGTGGGGTGATGCATAAAACAAGGGTTTCAAATTCGCTCAGATACTGTTCCATACACCCAATATGTAATAGACAAGACCTACTCCTTGCTCAGTGAACTGGACTCAACACCCCCTATTCACCGCACAAGAATATATCTGACAATAAGAATTGTAAAACCTATGTATTGATATCTCTCTGGAAGTGAGCCAAGTGGGTGTAAAGCCGCATAAACACAGCCGTGAAAAGCAGCTAAACCCCATTATAAAAATAAATTACTTTTAAAAACCCGTAAAACAAAGACAGTGAAAGAGAGAGAAATTCTTACAAAATTCGTTCAGGGGCTGTGATGCAACCTGGATTGACCATATCTAGACCCACAGCTGGATGAGACATAAGGGTGGACACTCTTGGGGCTGAGAGGTTGGGTGAGGTTGGGTGAGCAAACGCAGACCCTTTAAAGTAATACTGTGTGGGACCCATCCCATGGGTCCCAAATCTCCAGGTTCAAGGGCATCTTCCTACATCGAAAACATGCATGAGAAACCCAGAAGATGGTACACCGTGTGATTTTGAAAGGTTTCTAAAACGCACCCAATTTCTCATCTTCTTGTGCTCGGGTTCGCCTTTCCAGCTATTTTACTAGCAATCTCCCTACTTGGAGAATCAGCACCTTTAAGCTCCTGTTCCCTACAGGTTGCAATTTGTCCTGAGGATGAACGGGAAGAGGGGCAACCAATGAGAGACTAGATCTAGGTGTTGGGACAGGCCCAGGTCACTCTATTTTCCCATCAGGAAGAAGAATTAACCACAGGCTCAGCCTGCCGCCAGGAACCAGAATAGGGCCTGAGGCAATCCCGCGCTTTTGCGGCCAGCTACCAAAAAAGCGAGTTGAAAAATGGAGCTCAGGGACACTGCAATTCACAAACCCGCAGAGTTATAAATGATAACTCTCATCCACAGATATATTGAGGGAAGGCAACGAAGAGGATTTGAAAGCAAGGCAGAATTGCAGGAAACAGATTTCAGGAGGTAGATTCGAATCGCCTTTAAAGCACATGAAAAGCGGCAAAACGTCGACAATGATGCCCTTGGCCAAAAAAGGCGTATGCGTTTTTTCCTGAATATATTCAGGAAAAAACGCATACGCCCTTTTTGGCCAACCAAGCAACCTGGAAAGGCAAATCAGCGCTTCAAAGAAGTTTCGCTTCCCATCGGTCAAAAGGGTCATGCTGCAAAAAGTGTCAAAACCAGAAATGCAGGACAGGCCATGGAGAAATGGCAGCCTTGCTACGCTGATGGGCGGGATGTAAATTGCCAACAGCCACTCTGGAGAAGTGTACGGTGTGTCCTGAAACATCGAAAAAACACAGCTTAGGGAGCATAGGGCACGACCACTCATGGGAGTATAAATTGGGAAAACTAAAAATCAGCAAGACACAGGCACCCCAATGTTTAGGGCTGCTATGTTGACAAGAACCTCCACTTCATGACACCTTAAATATCCCAGGAAAGAGAAAAATGGATAAAGAAGTTGTGGTCCTTATGTACAAAGGAATATCACTCAGACATGAAATCAATGTCATAAGGCTAGTAGAAGCAAGATGAGTGGATTTAGGTATGACGATTCTAAGTGAAATAAGTCACACAGAAAAAGACACTTATCATAAGCTATCACTTATAGAGGGAATGTAAAAACCGCTACACTTGAACTGAATTACAAAACAGAACAGAGTCACACGTTTAGAAAACACACTATGGCTGCTTAACGGGAAAGGTGAGGTGGGGTGATGCATAAAACAAGGGTTTCAAATTCGCTCAGATACTGTTCCATACACCCAATATGTAATAGACAAGACCTACTCCTTGCTCAGTGAACTGGACTCAACACCCCCTATTCACCGCACAAGAATATATCTGACTAGTAAGAATCGTAAAACCTATGTATTGATATCTCTCTGGAAGTGAGCCAAGTGGGTGTAAAGCCGCATAAACACAGCCGTGAAAAGCAGCTAAACCCCATTATAAAAATAAATTACTTTTAAAAACCCGTAAAACAAAGACAGTGAAAGAGAGAGAAATTCTTACAAAATTCGTTCAGGGGCTGTGATGCAACCTGGATTGACCATATCTAGACCCACACCGGGATGAGACATAAGGTTGGACACTCTTGGGGCTGAGAGGTTGGGTGAGGTTGGGTGAGCAAACGCAGACCCTTTAAAGTAATACTGTGTGGTACCCATCCCATGGGTCCCAAATCTCCAGGTTCAAGGGCATCTTCCTACATCGAAAACATGCATGAGAAACCCAGAAGATGGTACACCGTGTGATTTTGAAAGGTTTCTAAAACGCACCCAATTTCTCATCTCCTTGTGCTCGGGTTCGCCTTTCCAGCTACTTTACTAGCAATCTCCCTACTTGGAGAATCAGCACCTTTAAGCTCCTGTTCCCTACAGGTTGCAATTTGTCCTGAGGATGAACGGGAAGAGGGGCAACCAATGAGAGACTAGATCTAGGTGTTGGGACAGGCCCAGGTCACTCTATTTTCCCATCAGGAAGAAGAATTAACCACAGGCTCAGCCTGCCGCCAGGAACCAGAATAGGGCCTGAGGCAATCCCGCGCTTTTGCGGCCAGCTCCCAAAAAAGCGAGTTGAAAAATGGAGCTCAGGGACACTGCAATTCACAAACCCGCAGAGTTATAAATGATAACTCTCATCCACAGATATATTGAGGGAAGGCAACGAAGAGGATTTGAAAGCAAGGCAGAATTGCAGGAAACAGATTACAGGAGGTAGATTCGAATCGCCTTTAAAGCACATGAAAAGCGGCAAAACGTCGACAATGATGCCCTTGGCCAAAAAGGGCGTATGCGTTTTTTCCTGAATATATTCAGGAAAAAACGCATACGCCCTTTTTGGCCAACCAAGCAACCTGGAAAGGCAAATCAGCGCTTCAAAGAAGTTTCGCTTCCCATCGGTCAAAAGGGTCATGCTGCAAAAAGTGTCAAAACCAGAAATGCAGGACAGGCCATGGAGAAATGGCAGCCTTGCTACGCTGATGGGCGGGATGTAAATTGCCAACAGCCACTCTGGAGAAGTGTATGGTGTGTCCTGAAACATCGAAAAAACACAGCTTAGGGAGCATAGGGCACCTCCACTCATGGGCGTATAAATTGGGAAAACTAAAAATCAGCAAGACACAGGCACCCCAATGTTTAGGGCTGCTATGTTGACAAGAACGTCCACTTCATGACACCTTAAATATCCCAGGAAAGAGAAAAATGGATAAAGAAGTTGTGGTCCTTATGTACAAAGGAATATCACTCAGACATGAAATCAATGTCATAAGGCTAGTAGAAGCAAGATGAGTGGATTTAGGTATAACGATTCTAAGTGAAATAAGTCACACAGAAAAAGACACTTATCATAAGCTATCACTTATAGAGGGAATGTAAAAACCGCTACACTTGAAGTGAATTACAAAACAGAACAGAGTCACACGTTTAGAAAACACACTATGGCTGCTTAACGGGAAAGATGAGGTGGGGTGATGCATAAAACAAGGGTTTCAAATTCGCTCAGATACTGTTCCATACACCCAATATGTAATAGACAAGACCTACTCCTTGCTCAGTGAACTGGACTCAACACCCCCTATTCACCGCACAAGAATATATCTGACTAGTAAGAATCGTAAAACCTATGTATTGATATCTCTCTGGAAGTGAGCCAAGTGGGTGTAAAGCCGCATAAACACAGCCGTGAAAAGCAGCTAAACCCCATTATAAAAATAAATTACTTTTAAAAACCCGTAAAACAAAGACAGTGAAAGAGAGAGAAATTCTCACAAAATTCGTTCAGGGGCTGTGATGCAACCTGGATTGACCATATCTAGACACACACCTGGATGAGACATAAGGGTGGACACTCTTGGGGCTGAGAGGTTGGGTGAGCAAACTCAGACCCTTTAAAGTAATACTGCGTGGTACCCATCCCATGGGTCCCAAATCTCCAGGTTCAAAGGCATCTTCCTACATCGAAAACATGCATGAGAAACCCAGAAGATGGTACACCGTGTGATTTTGAAAGGTTTCTGAAACGCACCCAATTTCTCATCTCCTTGTGCTCGGGTTCGCCTTTCCAGCTACTTTACTAGCAATCTCCCTACTTGGAGAATCAGCACCTTTAAGCTCCTGTTCCCTACAGGTTGCAATTTGTCCTGAGGATGAACGGGAAGAGGGGCAAATAATGAGAGACTAGATCTAGGTGTTGGGACAGGCCCAGGTCACTCTATTTTCCCATCAGGAAGAAGAATTAACCACAGGCTCAGCCTGCCGCCAGGAACCAGAATAGGGCCTGAGGCAATCCCGCGCTTTTGCGGCCAGCTACCAAAAAAGCGAGTTGAAAAATGGAGCTCAGGGACACTGCAATTCACAAACCCGCAGAGTTATAAATGATAACTCTCATCCACAGATATATTGAGGGAAGGCAACGAAGAGGATTTGGAAGCAAGGCAGAATTGCAGGAAACAGATTTCAGGAGGTAGATTCGAATCGCCTTTAAAGCACATGAAAAGCGGCAAAACGTCGACAATGATGCCCTTGGCCAAAAAGGGCGTATGCGTTTTTTCCTGAATATATTCAGGAAAAAACGCATACGCCCTTTTTGGCCAACCAAGCAACCTGGAAAGGCAAATCAGCGCTTCAAAGAAGTTTCGCTTCCCATCAGTCAAAAGGGTGATGCTGCAAAAAGTGTCAAAACCAGAAATGCAGGACAGGCCATGGAGAAATGGCAGCCTTGCTACGCTGATGGGCGGGATGTAAATTGCCAACAGCCACTCTGGAGAAGTGTACGGTGTGTCCTGAAACATCGAAAAAAAACAGCTTAGGGAGCATAGGGCACGTCCACTCATGGGCGTATAAATTGGGAAAACTAAAAATCAGCAAGACACAGGCACCCCAATGTTTAGGGCTGCTATGTTGACAAGAACCTCCACTTCATGACACCTTAAATATCCCAGGAAAGAGAAAAATGGATAAAGAAGCTGTGGTCCTTATGAACAAAGGAATATCACTCAGACATGAAATCAATGTCATAAGGCTAGTAGAAGCAAGATGAGTGGATTTAGGTATGACGATTCTAAGTGAAATAAGTCACACAGAAAAAGACACTTATCATAAGCTATCACTTATAGAGGGAATGTAAAAACCGCTACACTTGAACTGAATTACAAAACAGAACAGAGTCACACGTTTAGAAAACACACTATGGCTGCTTAACGGGAAAGGTGAGGTGGGGTGATGCATAAAACAAGGGTTTCAAATTCGCTCAGATACTGTTCCATACACCCAATATGTAATAGACAAGACCTACTCCTTGCTCAGTGAACTGGACTCAACACCCCCTATTCACCGCACAAGAATATATCTGACAATAAGAATTGTAAAACCTATGTATTGATATCTCTCTGGAAGTGAGCCAAGTGGGTGTAAAGCCGCATAAACACAGCCGTGAAAAGCAGCTAAACCCCATTATAAAAATAAATTACTTTTAAAAACCCGTAAAACAAAGACAGTGAAAGAGAGAGAAATTCTTACAAAATTCGTTCAGGGGCTGTGATGCAACCTGGATTGACCATATCTAGACCCACAGCTGGATGAGACATAAGGGTGGACACTCTTGGGGCTGAGAGGTTGGGTGAGGTTGGGTGAGCAAACGCAGACCCTTTAAAGTAATACTGTGTGGGACCCATCCCATGGGTCCCAAATCTCCAGGTTCAAGGGCATCTTCCTACATCGAAAACATGCATGAGAAACCCAGAAGATGGTACACCGTGTGATTTTGAAAGGTTTCTAAAACGCACCCAATTTCTCATCTTCTTGTGCTCGGGTTCGCCTTTCCAGCTATTTTACTAGCAATCTCCCTACTTGGAGAATCAGCACCTTTAAGCTCCTGTTCCCTACAGGTTGCAATTTGTCCTGAGGATGAACGGGAAGAGGGGCAACCAATGAGAGACTAGATCTAGGTGTTGGGACAGGCCCAGGTCACTCTATTTTCCCATCAGGAAGAAGAATTAACCACAGGCTCAGCCTGCCGCCAGGAACCAGAATAGGGCCTGAGGCAATCCCGCGCTTTTGCGGCCAGCTACCAAAAAAGCGAGTTGAAAAATGGAGCTCAGGGACACTGCAATTCACAAACCCGCAGAGTTATAAATGATAACTCTCATCCACAGATATATTGAGGGAAGGCAACGAAGAGGATTTGAAAGCAAGGCAGAATTGCAGGAAACAGATTTCAGGAGGTAGATTCGAATCGCCTTTAAAGCACATGAAAAGCGGCAAAACGTCGACAATGATGCCCTTGGCCAAAAAAGGCGTATGCGTTTTTTCCTGAATATATTCAGGAAAAAACGCATACGCCCTTTTTGGCCAACCAAGCAACCTGGAAAGGCAAATCAGCGCTTCAAAGAAGTTTCGCTTCCCATCGGTCAAAAGGGTCATGCTGCAAAAAGTGTCAAAACCAGAAATGCAGGACAGGCCATGGAGAAATGGCAGCCTTGCTACGCTGATGGGCGGGATGTAAATTGCCAACAGCCACTCTGGAGAAGTGTACGGTGTGTCCTGAAACATCGAAAAAACACAGCTTAGGGAGCATAGGGCACGACCACTCATGGGAGTATAAATTGGGAAAACTAAAAATCAGCAAGACACAGGCACCCCAATGTTTAGGGCTGCTATGTTGACAAGAACCTCCACTTCATGACACCTTAAATATCCCAGGAAAGAGAAAAATGGATAAAGAAGTTGTGGTCCTTATGTACAAAGGAATATCACTCAGACATGAAATCAATGTCATAAGGCTAGTAGAAGCAAGATGAGTGGATTTAGGTATGACGATTCTAAGTGAAATAAGTCACACAGAAAAAGACACTTATCATAAGCTATCACTTATAGAGGGAATGTAAAAACCGCTACACTTGAACTGAATTACAAAACAGAACAGAGTCACACGTTTAGAAAACACACTATGGCTGCTTAACGGGAAAGGTGAGGTGGGGTGATGCATAAAACAAGGGTTTCAAATTCGCTCAGATACTGTTCCATACACCCAATATGTAATAGACAAGACCTACTCCTTGCTCAGTGAACTGGACTCAACACCCCCTATTCACCGCACAAGAATATATCTGACTAGTAAGAATCGTAAAACCTATGTATTGATATCTCTCTGGAAGTGAGCCAAGTGGGTGTAAAGCCGCATAAACACAGCCGTGAAAAGCAGCTAAACCCCATTATAAAAATAAATTACTTTTAAAAACCCGTAAAACAAAGACAGTGAAAGAGAGAGAAATTCTTACAAAATTCGTTCAGGGGCTGTGATGCAACCTGGATTGACCATATCTAGACCCACACCGGGATGAGACATAAGGTTGGACACTCTTGGGGCTGAGAGGTTGGGTGAGGTTGGGTGAGCAAACGCAGACCCTTTAAAGTAATACTGTGTGGTACCCATCCCATGGGTCCCAAATCTCCAGGTTCAAGGGCATCTTCCTACATCGAAAACATGCATGAGAAACCCAGAAGATGGTACACCGTGTGATTTTGAAAGGTTTCTAAAACGCACCCAATTTCTCATCTCCTTGTGCTCGGGTTCGCCTTTCCAGCTACTTTACTAGCAATCTCCCTACTTGGAGAATCAGCACCTTTAAGCTCCTGTTCCCTACAGGTTGCAATTTGTCCTGAGGATGAACGGGAAGAGGGGCAACCAATGAGAGACTAGATCTAGGTGTTGGGACAGGCCCAGGTCACTCTATTTTCCCATCAGGAAGAAGAATTAACCACAGGCTCAGCCTGCCGCCAGGAACCAGAATAGGGCCTGAGGCAATCCCGCGCTTTTGCGGCCAGCTCCCAAAAAAGCGAGTTGAAAAATGGAGCTCAGGGACACTGCAATTCACAAACCCGCAGAGTTATAAATGATAACTCTCATCCACAGATATATTGAGGGAAGGCAACGAAGAGGATTTGAAAGCAAGGCAGAATTGCAGGAAACAGATTACAGGAGGTAGATTCGAATCGCCTTTAAAGCACATGAAAAGCGGCAAAACGTCAACAATGATGCCCTTGGCCAAAAAGGGCGTATGCGTTTTTTCCTGAATATATTCAGGAAAAAACGCATACGCCCTTTTTGGCCAACCAAGCAACCTGGAAAGGCAAATCAGCGCTTCAAAGAAGTTTCGCTTCCCATCGGTCAAAAGGGTCATGCTGCAAAAAGTGTCAAAACCAGAAATGCAGGACAGGCCATGGAGAAATGGCAGCCTTGCTACGCTGATGGGCGGGATGTAAATTGCCAACAGCCACTCTGGAGAAGTGTATGGTGTGTCCTGAAACATCGAAAAAACACAGCTTAGGGAGCATAGGGCACCTCCACTCATGGGCGTATAAATTGGGAAAACTAAAAATCAGCAAGACACAGGCACCCCAATGTTTAGGGCTGCTATGTTGCCAAGAACCTCCACTTCATGACACCTTAAATATCCCAGGAAAGAGAAAAATGGATAAAGAAGTTGTGGTCCTTATGTACAAAGGAATATCACTCAGACATGAAATCAATGTCATAAGGCTAGTAGAAGCAAGATGAGTGGATTTAGGTATGACGATTCTAAGTGAAATAAGTCACACAGAAAAAGACACTTATCATAAGCTATCACTTATAGAGGGAATGTAAAAACCGCTACACTTGAACTGAATTACAAAACAGAACAGAGTCACACGTTTAGAAAACACACTATGGCTGCTTAACTGGAAAGGTGAGGTGGGGTGATGCATAAAACAAGGGTTTCAAATTCGCTCAGATACTGTTCCATACACCCAATATGTAATAGACAAGACCTACTCCTTGCTCAGTGAACTGGACTCAACACCCCCTATTCACCGCACAAGAATATATCTGACTAGTAAGAATCGTAAAACCTATGTATTGATATCTCTCTGGAAGTGAGCCAAGTGGGTGTAAAGCCGCATAAACACAGCCGTGAAAAGCAGCTAAACCCCATTATAAAAATAAATTACTTTTAAAAACCCGTAAAACAAAGACAGTGAAAGAGAGAGAAATTCTTACAAAATTCGTTCAGGGGCTGTGATGCAACCTGGATTGACCATATCTAGACCCACAGCTGGATGAGACATAAGGGTGGACACTCTTGGGGCTGAGAGGTTGGGTGAGGTTGGGTGAGCAAACGCAGACCCTTTAAAGTAATACTGTGTGGTACCCATCCCATGGGTCCCAAATCTCCAGGTTCAAGGGCATCTTCCTACATCGAAAACATGCATGAGAAACCCAGAAGATGGTACACCGTGTGATTTTGAAAGGTTTCTAAAACGCACCCCATTTCTCATCTTCTTGTGCTCGGGTTCGCCTTTCCAGCTATTTTACTAGCAATCTCCCTACTTGGAGAATCAGCACCTTTAAGCTCCTGTTCCCTACAGGTTGCAATTTGTCCTGAGGATGAACGGGAAGAGGGGCAACCAATGAGAGACTAGATCTAGATGTTGGGACAGGCCCAGGTCACTCTATTTTCCCATCAGGAAGAAGAATTAACCACAGGCTCAGCCTGCCGCCAGGAACCAGAATAGGGCCTGAGGCAATCCCGCGCTTTTGCGGCCAGCTCCCAAAAAAGCGAGTTGAAAAATGGAGCTCAGGGACACTGCAATTCACAAACCCGCAGAGTTATAAATGATAACTCTCATCCACAGATATATTGAGGGAAGGCAACGAAGAGGATTTGAAAGCAAGGCAGAATTGCAGGAAACAGATTTCAGGAGGTAGATTCGAATCGCCTTTAAAGCACATGAAAAGCGGCAAAACGTCGACAATGATGCCCTTGGCCAAAAAGGGCGTATGCGTTTTTTCCTGAATATATTCAGGAAAAAACGCATACGCCCTTTTTGGCCAACCAAGCAACCTGGAAAGGCAAATCAGCGCTTCAAAGAAGTTTCGCTTCCCATCAGTCAAAAGGGTGATGCTGCAAAAAGTGTCAAAACCAGAAATGCAGGACAGGCCATGGAGAAATGGCAGCCTTGCTACGCTGATGGGCGGGGTGTAAATTGCCAACAGCCACTCTGGAGAAGTGTACGGTGTGTCCTGAAACATCGAAAAAACACAGCTTAGGGAGCATAGGGCACGACCACTCATGGGAGTATAAATTGGGAAAACTAAAAATCAGCAAGACACAGGCACCCCAATGTTTAGGGCTGCTATGTTGACAAGAACCTCCACTTCATGACACCTTAAATATCCCAGGAAAGAGAAAAATGGATAAAGAAGTTGTGGTCCTTATGTACAAAGGAATATCACTCAGACATGAAATCAATGTCATAAGGCTAGTAGAAGCAAGATGAGTGGATTTAGGTATGACGATTCTAAGTGAAATAAGTCACACAGAAAAAGACACTTATCATAAGCTATCACTTATAGAGGGAATGTAAAAACCGCTACACTTGAACTGATTTACAAAACAGAACAGAGTCACACGTTTAGAAAACACACTATGGCTGCTTAACGGGAAAGGTGAGGTGGGGTGATGCATAAAACAAGGGTTTCAAATTCGCTCAGATACTGTTCCATACACCCAATATGTAATAGACAAGACCTACTCCTTGCTCAGTGAACTGGACTCAACACCCCCTATTCACCGCACAAGAATATATCTGACTAGTAAGAATCGTAAAACCTATGTATTGATATCTCTCTGGAAGTGAGCCAAGTGGGTGTAAAGCCGCATAAACACAGCCGTGAAAAGCAGCTAAACCCCATTATAAAAATAAATTACTTTTAAAAACCCGTAAAACAAAGACAGTGAAAGAGAGAGAAATTCTTACAAAATTCGTTCAGGGGCTGTGATGCAACCTGGATTGACCATATCTAGACCCACACCGGGATGAGACATTAGGTTGGACACTCTTGGGGCTGAGAGGTTGGGTGAGGTTGGGTGAGCAAATGCAGACCCTTTAAAGTAATACTGTGTGGTACCCATCCCATGGGTCCCAAATCTCCAGGTTCAAGGGCATCTTCCTACATCGAAAACATGCATGAGAAACCCAGAAGATGGTACACCGTGTGATTTTGAAAGGTTTCTAAAACGCACCCAATTTCTCATCTCCTTGTGCTCGGGTTCGCCTTTCCAGCTACTTTACTAGCAATCTCCCTACTTGGAGAATCAGCACCTTTAAGCTCCTGTTCCCTACAGGTTGCAATTTGTCCTGAGGATGAACGGGAAGAGGGGCAACCAATGAGAGACTAGATCTAGGTGTTGGGACAGGCCCAGGTCACTCTATTTTCCCATCAGGAAGAAGAATTAACCACAGGCTCAGCCTGCCGCCAGGAACCAGAATAGGGCCTGAGGCAATCCCGCGCTTTTGCGGCCAGCTCCCAAAAAAGCGAGTTGAAAAATGGAGCTCAGGGACACTGCAATTCACAAACCCGCAGAGTTATAAATGATAACTCTCATCCACAGATATATTGAGGGAAGGCAACGAAGAGGATTTGAAAGCAAGGCAGAATTGCAGGAAACAGATTTCAGGAGGTAGATTCGAATCGCCTTTAAAGCACATGAAAAGCGGCAAAACGTCGACAATGATGCCCTTGGCCAAAAAGGGCGTATGCGTTTTTTCCTGAATATATTCAGGAAAAAACGCATACGCCCTTTTTGGCCAACCAAGCAACCTGGAAAGGCAAATCAGCGCTTCAAAGAAGTTTCGCTTCCCATCGGTCAAAAGGGTCATGCTGCAAAAAGTGTCAAAACCAGAAATGCAGGACAGGCCATGGAGAAATGGCAGCCTTGCTACGCTGATGGGCGGGATGTAAATTGCCAACAGCCACTCTGGAGAAGTGTATGGTGTGTCCTGAAACATCTAAAAAACACAGCTTAGGGAGCATAGGGCACCTCCACTCATGGGCGTATAAATTGGGAAAACTAAAAATCAGCAAGACACAGGCACCCCAATGTTTAGGGCTGCTATGTTGACAAGAACCTCCACTTCATGACACCTTAAATATCCCAGGAAAGAGAAAAATGGATAAAGAAGTTGTGGTCCTTATGTACAAAGGAATATCACTCAGACATGAAATCAATGTCATAAGGCTAGTAGAAGCAAGATGAGTGGATTTAGGTACGACGATTCTAAGTGAAATAAGTCACACAGAAAAAGACACTTATCATAAGCTATCACTTATAGAGGGAATGTAAAAACCGCTACACTTGAACTGAATTACAAAACAGAACAGAGTCACACGTTTAGAAAACACACTATGGCTGCTTAACGGGAAAGGTGAGGTGGGGTGATGCATAAAACAAGGGTTTCAAATTCGCTCAGATACTGTTCCATACACCCAATATGTAATAGACAAGACCTACTCCTTGCTCAGTGAACTGGACTCAACACCCCCTATTCACCGCACAAGAATATATCTGACTAGTAAGAATCGTAAAACCTATGTATTGATATCTCTCTGCAAGTGAGCCAAGTGGGTGTAAAGCTGCATAAACACAGCCGTGAAAAGCAGCTAAACCCCATTATAAAAATAAATTACTTTTAAAAACCCGTAAAACAAAGACAGTGAAAGAGAGAGAAATTCTTACAAAATTCGTTCAGGGGCTGTGATGCAACCTGGATTGACCATATCTAGACCCACAGCTGGATGAGACATAAGGGTGGAAACTCTTGGGGCTGAGAGGTTGGGTGAGGTTGGGTGAGCAAACGCAGACCCTTTAAAGTAATACTGTGTGGTACCCATCCCATGGGTCCCAAATCTCCAGGTTCAAGGGCATCTTCCTACATCGAAAACATGCATGAGAAACCCAGAAGATGGTACACCGTGTGATTTTGAAAGGTTTCTAAAACGCACCCCATTTCTCATCTTCTTGTGCTCGGGTTCGCCTTTCCAGCTATTTTACTAGCAATCTCCCTACTTGGAGAATCAGCACCTTTAAGCTCCTGTTCCCTACAGGTTGCAATTTGTCCTGAGGATGAACGGGAAGAGGGGCAACCAATGAGAGACTAGATCTAGATGTTGGGACAGGCCCAGGTCACTCTATTTTCCCATCAGGAAGAAGAATTAACCACAGGCTCAGCCTGCCGCCAGGAACCAGAATAGGGCCTGAGGCAATCCCGCGCTTTTGCGGCCAGCTACCAAAAAAGCGAGTTGAAAAATGGAGCTCAGGGACACTGCAATTCACAAACCCGCAGAGTTATAAATGATAACTCTCATCCACAGATATATTGAGGGAAGGCAACGAAGAGGATTTGAAAGCAAGGCAGAATTGCAGGAAACAGATTTCAGGAGGTAGATTCGAATCGCCTTTAAAGCACATGAAAAGCGGCAAAACGTCGACAATGATGCCCTTGGCCAAAAAGGGCGTATGCGTTTTTTCCTGAATATATTCAGGAAAAAACGCATACGCCCTTTTTGGCCAACCAAGCAACCTGGAAAGGCAAATCAGCGCTTCAAAGAAGTTTCGCTTCCCATCAGTCAAAAGGGTGATGCTGCAAAAAGTGTCAAAACCAGAAATGCAGGACAGGCCATGGAGAAATGGCAGCCTTGCTACGCTGATGGGCGGGATGTAAATTGCCAAAAGCCACTCTGGAGAAATGTACGGTGTGTCCTGAAACATCGAAAAAACACAGCTTAGGGAGCATAGGGCACGTCCACTCATGGGCGTATAAATTGGGAAAACTAAAAATCAGCAAGACACAGGCACCCCAATGTTTAGGGCTGCTATGTTGACAAGAACCTCCACTTCATGACACCTTAAATATCCCAGGAAAGAGAAAAATGGATAAAGAAGTTGTGGTCCTTATATACAAAGGAATATCCCTCAGACATGAAATCAATGTCATAAGGCTAGTAGAAGCAAGATGAGTGGATTTAGGTACGACGATTCTAAGTGAAATAAGTGACACAGAAAAAGACACTTATCATAAGCTATCACTTATAGAGGGAATGTAAAAACCGCTACACCTGAAATGAATTACAAAACATAACAGAGTCACACGTTTAGAAAACACACTATGGCTGCTTAACGGGAAAGGTGAGGTGGGGTGATGCATAAAACAACGGTTTCAAATTCGCTCAGATACCGTTCCATACACCCAATATGTAATAGACAAGACCTACTCCTTGCTCAGTGAACTGGACTCAACACCCCCTATTCACCGCACAAGAATATATCTGACTAGTAAGAATCTTAAAACCTATGTATTGATATCTCTCTGGAAGTGAGCCAAGTGGGTGTAAAGCCGCATAAACACAGCCGTGAAAAGCAGCTAAACACCATTATAAAAATAAATTACTTTTAAAAACCCGTAAAACAAAGACAGTGAAAGAGAGAGAAATTCTTACAAAATTCGTTCAGGGGCTGTGATGCAACCTGGATTGACCATATCTAGACCCACACCGGGATGAGACATAAGGGTGGACACTCTTGGGGCTGAGAGGTTGGGTGAGGTTGGGTGAGCAAACTCAGACCCTTTAAAGTAATACTGCATGGTACCCATCCCATGGGTCCCAAATCTCCAGGTTCAAAGGCATCTTCCTACATAGAAAACATGCATGAGAAACCCAGGAGATGGTACACCGTGTGATTTTGAAAGGTTTCTAAAACGCACCCAATTTCTCATCTCCTTGTGCTCGGGTTCACCTTTCCAGCTACTTTACTAGCAATCTCCCTACTTGGAGAATCAGCACCTTTAACCTCCTGTTCCCTACAGGTTGCAATTTGTCCTGAGGATGAACGGGAAGAGGGGAAACAAATGAGAGACTAGATCTAGGTGTTGGGACAGGCACAGGTCACTCTATTTTCCCATCAGGAAGAAGAATTAAACACAGGCTCAGCCTGCCGCCGGGAACCAGAATAGGGCCTGAGGCAATCCCGAGCTTATGCGGCCAGCTCCCAAAAAAGACAGTTGAAAAATGGAGCTCAGGGGCACTGCAATTCACAAACCTGCTGAGTTATAAATGATAACTCTCGTCCACAAATATATTGAGGGAAGGCAACGAAGAGGAGTTGAAAGCAAGGCAGAATTGCAGGAAACAGGTTTCAGGAGGTAGATTCGAATCGCCTTTAAAGCACATGAAAAGTGGCAAAACATCGACAGTGATGCCCTTGGCCAAAAAGGGCGTAAGCGTTTTTTCCTGAATATATTCAGGAAAAAACGCATACGCCCATTTTGGCCAACCAAGCAACCTGGAAAGGCAAATCAGCGCTACAAAGAAGTCTCGCTTCCCATCGGGCAAAAGGGCCATGCTGCAAAAAGTGTCAAAACCAGAAATGCAGGACAGGCCATGGAGAAATGGCAGCCTTGCTACGCTGATGGGCGGGATGTAAATTGCCAACAGCCACTCTGGAGAAGTGTACGGTGTGTCCTGAAACATCGAAAAAACACAGCTTAGGGAGCATAGGGCACGACCAATCATGGGCGTATAAATTGGGAAAACTAAAAATCAGCAAGACACAGGCACCCCAATGTTTAGGGCTGCTATGTTGACAAGAACCTCCACTTCATGACACCTTAAATATCCCAGGAAAGAGAAAAATGGATAAAGAAGTTGTGGTCCTTATGTACAATGGAATATCACTCAGACATGAAATCAATGTTATAAGGCTAGTAGAAGCAAGATGAGTGGATTTAGGTATGACGATTCTAAGTGAAATAAGTCACACAGAAAAAGACACTTATCATAAGCTATCACTTATAGAGGGAATGTAAAAAGCGCTACACTTGAACTGAATTACAAAACAGAACAGAGTCACACGTTTAGAAAACACACTATGGCTGCTTAACGGGAAAGGTGAGGTGGGGTGATGCATAAAACAAGGGTTTCAAATTCGCTCAGATACTGTTCCATACACCCAATATGTAATAGACAAGACCTACTCCTTGCTCAGTGAACTGGACTCAACACCCCCTATTCACCGCACAAGAATATATCTGACTAGTAAGAATCGTAAAACCTATGTATTGATATCTCTCTGGAAGTGAGCCAAGTGGGTGTAAAGCCGCATAAACACAGCCGTGAAAAGCAGCTAAACCCCATTATAAAAATAAATTACTTTTAAAAACCCGTAAAACAAAGACAGTGAAAGAGAGAGAAATTCTCACAAAATTCGTTCAGGGGCTGTGATGCAACCTGGATTGACCATATCTAGACACACACCTGGATGAGACATAAGGGTGGACACTCTTGGGGCTGAGAGGTTGGGTGAGGTTGGGTGAGCAAACGCAGACCCTTTAAAGTAATACTGTGTGGTACCCATCCCATGTGTCCCAAATCTCCAGGTTCAAGGGCATCTTCTTACATCGAAAACATGCATGAGAAACCCAGATGATGGTACACCGTGTGATTTTGAAAGGTTTCTAAAACTCACACAATGTCTCATCTCCTTGTGCTCGGGTTCTCCTTTCCAGCTACTTTACTAGCTATCTCCCTACTTGGAGAATCAGCACCTTTAAGCTCCTGTTCCCTACAGGTTGCAATTTGTCCTGAGGATGAACGGGAAGAGGGGCAACCAATGAGAGACTAGATCTAGGTGTTGGGACAGGCCCAGGTCACTCTATTTTCCCATCAGGAAGAAGAATTAACCACAGGCTCAGCCTGCTGCCAGGAACCAGAATAGGGCCTGAGGCAATCCCGTGCTTTTGCGGCCAGCTCCCAAAAAAGCGAGTTGAAAAATGGAGCTCAGGGACACTGCAATTCACAAACCCGCAGAGTTATAAATGATAACTCTCATCCACAGATATATTGAGGGAAGGCAACGAAGAGGATTTGAAAGCAAGGCAGAATTGCAGGAAACAGATTTCAGGAGGTAGATTCGAATCGCCTTTAAAGCACATGAAAAGCGGCAAAACGTCGACAATGATGTCCTTGGCCAAAAAAGGCGTATGCGTTTTTTCCTGAATATATTCAGGAAAAAACGCATACGCCCTTTTTGGCCAACCAAGCAACCTGGAAAGGCAAATCAGCGCTTCAAAGAAGTTTCGCTTCCCATCGGTCAAAAGGGTCATGCTGCAAAAAGTGTCAAAACCAGAAATGCAGGACAGGCCATGGAGAAATGGCAGCCTTGCTACGCTGATGGGCGGGATGTAAATTGCCAACAGCCACTCTGGAGAAGTGTATGGTGTGTCCTGAAACATCGAAAAAACACAGCTTAGGGAGCATAGGGCACCTCCACTCATGGGCGTATAAATTGGGAAAACTAAAAATCAGCAAGACACAGGCACCCCAATGTTTAGGGCTGCTATGTTGACAAGAACCTCCACTTCATGGCACCTTAAATATCCCAGGAAAGAGAAAAATGGATAAAGAAGTTGTGGTCCTTATGTACAAAGGAATATCACTCAGACATGAAATCAATGTCATAAGGCTAGTAGAAGCAAGATGAGTGGATTTAGGTATGACGATTCTAAGTGAAATAAGTCACACAGAAAAAGACACTTATCATAAGCTATCACTTATAGAGGGAATGTAAAAACCGCTACACTTGAACTGAATTACAAAACAGAACAGAGTCACACGTTTAGAAAACACACTATGGCTGCTTAACGGGAAAGGTGAGGTGGGGTGATGCATAAAACAAGGGTTTCAAATTCGCTCAGATACTGTTCCATACACCCAATATGTAATAGACAAGACCTACTCCTTGCTCAGTGAACTGGACTCAACACCCCCTATTCACCGCACAAGAATATATCTGACTAGTAAGAATCGTAAAACCTATGTATTGATATCTCTCTGGAAGTGAGCCAAGTGGGTGTAAAGCCGCATAAACACAGCCGTGAAAAGCAGCTAAACCCCATTATAAAAATAAATTACTTTTAAAAACCCGTAAAACAAAGACAGTGAAAGAGAGAGAAATTCTTACAAAATTCGTTCAGGGGCTGTGATGCAACCTGGATTGACCATATCTAGACCCACAGCTGGATGAGACATAAGGGTGGACACTCTTGGGGCTGAGAGGTTGGGTGAGGTTGGGTGAGCAAACGCAGACCCTTTAAAGTAATACTGTGTGGTACCCATCCCATGGGTCCCAAATCTCCAGGTTCAAGGGCATCTTCCTACATCGAAAACATGCATGAGAAACCCAGAAGATGGTACACCGTGTGATTTTGAAAGGTTTCTAAAACGCACCCCATTTCTCATCTTCTTGTGCTCGGGTTCGCCTTTCCAGCTATTTTACTAGCAATCTCCCTACTTGGAGAATCAGCACCTTTAAGCTCCTGTTCCCTACAGGTTGCAATTTGTCCTGAGGATGAACGGGAAGAGGGGCAACCAATGAGAGACTAGATCTAGATGTTGGGACAGGCCCAGGTCACTCTATTTTCCCATCAGGAAGAAGAATTAACCACAGGCTCAGCCTGCCGCCAGGAACCAGAATAGGGCCTGAGGCAATCCCGCGCTTTTGCGGCCAGCTACCAAAAAAGCGAGTTGAAAAATGGAGCTCAGGGACACTGCAATTCACAAACCCGCAGAGTTATAAATGATAACTCTCATCCACAGATATATTGAGGGAAGGCAACGAAGAGGATTTGAAAGCAAGGCAGAATTGCAGGAAACAGATTTCAGGAGGTAGATTCGAATCGCCTTTAAAGCACATGAAAAGCGGCAAAACGTCGACAATGATGCCCTTGGCCAAAAAGGGCGTATGCGTTTTTTCCTGAATATATTCAGGAAAAAACGCATACGCCCTTTTTGGCCAACCAAGCAACCTGGAAAGGCAAATCAGCGCTTCAAAGAAGTTTCGCTTCCCATCAGTCAAAAGGGTGATGCTGCAAAAAGTGTCAAAACCAGAAATGCAGGACAGGCCATGGAGAAATGGCAGCCTTGCTACGCTGATGGGCGGGATGTAAATTGCCAAAAGCCACTCTGGAGAAATGTACGGTGTGTCCTGAAACATCGAAAAAACACAGCTTAGGGAGCATAGGGCACGTCCACTCATGGGCGTATAAATTGGGAAAACTAAAAATCAGCAAGACACAGGCACCCCAATGTTTAGGGCTGCTATGTTGACAAGAACCTCCACTTCATGACACCTTAAATATCCCAGGAAAGAGAAAAATGGATAAAGAAGTTGTGGTCCTTATATACAAAGGAATATCCCTCAGACATGAAATCAATGTCATAAGGATAGTAGAAGCAAGATGAGTGGATTTAGGTACGACGATTCTAAGTGAAATAAGTGACACAGAAAAAGACACTTATCATAAGCTATCACTTATAGAGGGAATGTAAAAACCGCTACACCTGAAATGAATTACAAAACATAACAGAGTCACACGTTTAGAAAACACACTATGGCTGCTTAACGGGAAAGGTGAGGTGGGGTGATGCATAAAACAACGGTTTCAAATTCGCTCAGATACCGTTCCATACACCCAATATGTAATAGACAAGACCTACTCCTTGCTCAGTGAACTGGACTCAACACCCCCTATTCACCGCACAAGAATATATCTGACTAGTAAGAATCTTAAAACCTATGTATTGATATCTCTCTGGAAGTGAGCCAAGTGGGTGTAAAGCCGCATAAACACAGCCGTGAAAAGCAGCTAAACACCATTATAAAAATAAATTACTTTTAAAAACCCGTAAAACAAAGACAGTGAAAGAGAGAGAAATTCTTACAAAATTCGTTCAGGGGCTGTGATGCAACCTGGATTGACCATATCTAGACCCACACCGGGATGAGACATAAGGGTGGACACTCTTGGGGCTGAGAGGTTGGGTGAGGTTGGGTGAGCAAACTCAGACCCTTTAAAGTAATACTGCATGGTACCCATCCCATGGGTCCCAAATCTCCAGGTTCAAAGGCATCTTCTTACATCGAAAACATGCATGAGAAACCCAGAAGATGGTACACCGTGTGATTTTGAAAGGTTTCTAAAACGCACCCAATTTCTCATCTCCTTGTGCTCGGGTTCACCTTTCCAGCTACTTTACTAGCAATCTCCCTACTTGGAGAATCAGCACCTTTAACCTCCTGTTCCCTACAGGTTGCAATTTGTCCTGAGGATGAACGGGAAGAGGGGAAACAAATGAGAGACTAGATCTAGGTGTTGGGACAGGCACAGGTCACTCTATTTTACCATCAGGAAGAAGAATTAAACACAGGCTCAGCCTGCCGCCGGGAACCAGAATAGGGCCTGAGGCAATCCCGAGCTTTTGCGGCCAGCTCCCAAAAAAGACAGTTGAAAAATAGAGCTCAGGGGCACTGCAATTCACAAACCTGCTGAGTTATAAATGATAACTCTCGTCCACAAATATATTGAGGGAAGGCAACGAAGAGGAGTTGAAAGCAAGGCAGAATTGCAGGAAACAGGTTTCAGGAGGTAGATTCGAATCGCCTTTAAAGCACATGAAAAGTGGCAAAACATCGACAGTGATGCCCTTGGCCAAAAAGGGCGTAAGCGTTTTTTCCTGAATATATTCAGGAAAAAACGCATACGCCCATTTTGGCCAACCAAGCAACCTGGAAAGGCAAATCAGCGCTACAAAGAAGTCTCGCTTCCCATCGGGCAAAAGGGCCATGCTGCAAAAAGTGTCAAAACCAGAAATGCAGGACAGGCCATGGAGAAATGGCAGCCTTGCTACGCTGATGGGCGGGATGTAAATTGCCAACAGCCACTCTGGAGAAGTGTACGGTGTGTCCTGAAACATCGAAAAAACACAGCTTAGGGAGCATAGGGCACGACCAATCATGGGCGTATAAATTGGGAAAACTAAAAATCAGCAAGACACAGGCACCCCAATGTTTAGGGCTGCTATGTTGACAAGAACCTCCACTTCATGACACCTTAAATATCCCAGGAAAGAGAAAAATGGATAAAGAAGTTGTGGTCCTTATGTACAATGGAATATCACTCAGACATGAAATCAATGTTATAAGGCTAGTAGAAGCAAGATGAGTGGATTTAGGTATGACGATTCTAAGTGAAATAAGTCACACAGAAAAAGACACTTATCATAAGCTATCACTTATAGAGGGAATGTAAAAAGCGCTACACTTGAACTGAATTACAAAACAGAACAGAGTCACACGTTTAGAAAACACACTATGGCTGCTTAACGGGAAAGGTGAGGTGGGGTGATGCATAAAACAAGGGTTTCAAATTCGCTCAGATACTGTTCCATACACCCAATATGTAATAGACAAGACCTACTCCTTGCTCAGTGAACTGGACTCAACACCCCCTATTCACCGCACAAGAATATATCTGACTAGTAAGAATCGTAAAACCTATGTATTGATATCTCTCTGGAAGTGAGCCAAGTGGGTGTAAAGCCGCATAAACACAGCCGTGAAAAGCAGCTAAACCCCATTATAAAAATAAATTACTTTTAAAAACCCGTAAAACAAAGACAGTGAAAGAGAGAGAAATTCTCACAAAATTCGTTCAGGGGCTGTGATGCAACCTGGATTGACCATATCTAGACACACACCTGGATGAGACATAAGGGTGGACACTCTTGGGGCTGAGAGGTTGGGTGAGGTTGGGTGAGCAAACGCAGACCCTTTAAAGTAATACTGTGTGATACCCATCCCATGGGTCCCAAATCTCCAGGTTCAAGGGCATCTTCTTACATCGAAAACATGCATGAGAAACCCAGAAGATGGTACACCGTGTGATTTTGAAAGGTTTCTAAAACGCACCCAATGTCTCATCTCCTTGTGCTCGGGTTCGCCTTTCCAGCTACTTTACTAGCAATCTCCCTACTTGGAGAATCAGCACCTTTAAGCTCCTGTTCCCTACAGGTTGCAATTTGTCCTGAGGATGAACGGGAAGAGGGGCAACCAATGAGAGACTAGATCTAGGTGTTGGGACAGGCCCAGGTCACTCTATTTTCCCATCAGGAAGAAGAATTAACCACAGGCTCAGCCTGCCACCAGGAACCAGAATAGGGCCTGAGGCAATCCCGCGCTTTTGCGGCCAGCTCCCAAAAAAGCGAGTTGAAAAATGGAGCTCAGGGACACTGCAATTCACAAACCCGCAGAGTTATAAATGATAACTCTCATCCACAGATATATTGAGGGAAGGCAACGAAGAGGATTTGAAAGCAAGGCAGAATTGCAGGAAACAGATTTCAGGAGGTAGATTCGAATCGCCTTTAAAGCACATGAAAAGCGGCAAAACGTCGACAATGATGTCCTTGGCCAAAAAAGGCGTATGCGTTTTTTCCTGAATATATTCAGGAAAAAACGCATACGCCCTTTTTGGCCAACCAAGCAACCTGGAAAGGCAAATCAGCGCTTCAAAGAAGTTTCGCTTCCCATCGGTCAAAAGGGTCATGCTGCAAAAAGTGTCAAAACCAGAAATGCAGGACAGGCCATGGAGAAATGGCAGCCTTGCTACGCTGATGGGCGGGATGTAAATTGCCAACAGCCACTCTGGAGAAGTGTATGGTGTGTCCTGAAACATCGAAAAAACACAGCTTAGGGAGCATAGGGCACCTCCACTCATGGGCGTATAAATTGGGAAAACTAAAAATCAGCAAGACACAGGCACCCCAATGTTTAGGGCTGCTATGTTGACAAGAACCTCCACTTCATGGCACCTTAAATATCCCAGGAAAGAGAAAAATGGATAAAGAAGTTGTGGTCCTTATGTACAAAGGAATATCACTCAGACATGAAATCAATGTCATAAGGCTAGTAGAAGCAAGATGAGTGGATTTAGGTATGACGATTCTAAGTGAAATAAGTCACACAGAAAAAGACACTTATCATAAGCTATCACTTATAGAGGGAATGTAAAAACCGCTACACTTGAACTGAATTACAAAACAGAACAGAGTCACACGTTTAGAAAACACACTATGGCTGCTTAACGGGAAAGGTGAGGTGGGGTGATGCATAAAACAAGGGTTTCAAATTCGCTCAGATACTGTTCCATACACCCAATATGTAATAGACAAGACCTACTCCTTGCTCAGTGAACTGGACTCAACACCCCCTATTCACCGCACAAGAATATATCTGACTAGTAAGAATCGTAAAACCTATGTATTGATATCTCTCTGGAAGTGAGCCAAGTGGGTGTAAAGCCGCATAAACACAGCCGTGAAAAGCAGCTAAACCCCATTATAAAAATAAATTACTTTTAAAAACCCGTAAAACAAAGACAGTGAAAGAGAGAGAAATTCTTACAAAATTCGTTCAGGGGCTGTGATGCAACCTGGATTGACCATATCTAGACCCACAGCTGGATGAGACATAAGGGTGGACACTCTTGGGGCTGAGAGGTTGGGTGAGGTTGGGTGAGCAAACGCAGACCCTTTAAAGTAATACTGTGTGGTACCCATCCCATGGGTCCCAAATCTCCAGGTTCAAGGGCATCTTCCTACATCGAAAACATGCATGAGAAACCCAGAAGATGGTACACCGTGTGATTTTGAAAGGTTTCTAAAACGCACCCCATTTCTCATCTTCTTGTTCTCGGGTTCGCCTTTCCAGCTATTTTACTAGCAATCTCCCTACTTGGAGAATCAGCACCTTTAAGCTCCTGTTCCCTACAGGTTGCAATTTGTCCTGAGGATGAACGGGAAGAGGGGCAACCAATGAGAGACTAGATCTAGATGTTGGGACAGGCCCAGGTCACTCTATTTTCCCATCAGGAAGAAGAATTAACCACAGGCTCAGCCTGCCGCCAGGAACCAGAATAGGGCCTGAGGCAATCCCGCGCTTTTGCGGCCAGCTACCAAAAAAGCGAGTTGAAAAATGGAGCTCAGGGACACTGCAATTCACAAACCCGCAGAGTTATAAATGATAACTCTCATCCACAGATATATTGAGGGAAGGCAACGAAGAGGATTTGAAAGCAAGGCAGAATTGCAGGAAACAGATTTCAGGAGGTAGATTCGAATCGCCTTTAAAGCACATGAAAAGCGGCAAAACGTCGACAATGATGCCCTTGGCCAAAAAGGGCGTATGCGTTTTTTCCTGAATATATTCAGGAAAAAACGCATACGCCCTTTTTGGCCAACCAAGCAACCTGGAAAGGCAAATCAGCGCTTCAAAGAAGTTTCGCTTCCCATCAGTCAAAAGGGTGATGCTGCAAAAAGTGTCAAAACCAGAAATGCAGGACAGGCCATGGAGAAATGGCAGCCTTGCTACGCTGATGGGCGGGATGTAAATTGCCAAAAGCCACTCTGGAGAAATGTACGGTGTGTCCTGAAACATCGAAAAAACACAGCTTAGGGAGCATAGGGCACGTCCACTCATGGGCGTATAAATTGGGAAAACTAAAAATCAGCAAGACACAGGCACCCCAATGTTTAGGGCTGCTATGTTGACAAGAACCTCCACTTCATGACACCTTAAATATCCCAGGAAAGAGAAAAATGGATAAAGAAGTTGTGGTCCTTATATACAAAGGAATATCCCTCAGACATGAAATCAATGTCATAAGGATAGTAGAAGCAAGATGAGTGGATTTAGGTACGACGATTCTAAGTGAAATAAGTGACACAGAAAAAGACACTTATCATAAGCTATCACTTATAGAGGGAATGTAAAAACCGCTACACCTGAAATGAATTACAAAACATAACAGAGTCACACGTTTAGAAAACACACTATGGCTGCTTAACGGGAAAGGTGAGGTGGGGTGATGCATAAAACAACGGTTTCAAATTCGCTCAGATACCGTTCCATACACCCAATATGTAATAGACAAGACCTACTCCTTGCTCAGTGAACTGGACTCAACACCCCCTATTCACCGCACAAGAATATATCTGACTAGTAAGAATCTTAAAACCTATGTATTGATATCTCTCTGGAAGTGAGCCAAGTGGGTGTAAAGCCGCATAAACACAGCCGTGAAAAGCAGCTAAACACCATTATAAAAATAAATTACTTTTAAAAACCCGTAAAACAAAGACAGTGAAAGAGAGAGAAATTCTTACAAAATTCGTTCAGGGGCTGTGATGCAACCTGGATTGACCATATCTAGACCCACACCGGGATGAGACATAAGGGTGGACACTCTTGGGGCTGAGAGGTTGGGTGAGGTTGGGTGAGCAAACTCAGACCCTTTAAAGTAATACTGCATGGTACCCATCCCATGGGTCCCAAATCTCCAGGTTCAAAGGCATCTTCTTACATCGAAAACATGCATGAGAAACCCAGAAGATGGTACACCGTGTGATTTTGAAAGGTTTCTAAAACGCACCCAATTTCTCATCTCCTTGTGCTCGGGTTCACCTTTCCAGCTACTTTACTAGCAATCTCCCTACTTGGAGAATCAGCACCTTTAACCTCCTGTTCCCTACAGGTTGCAATTTGTCCTGAGGATGAACGGGAAGAGGGGAAACAAATGAGAGACTAGATCTAGGTGTTGGGACAGGCACAGGTCACTCTATTTTACCATCAGGAAGAAGAATTAAACACAGGCTCAGCCTGCCGCCGGGAACCAGAATAGGGCCTGAGGCAATCCCGAGCTTTTGCGGCCAGCTCCCAAAAAAGACAGTTGAAAAATAGAGCTCAGGGGCACTGCAATTCACAAACCTGCTGAGTTATAAATGATAACTCTCGTCCACAAATATATTGAGGGAAGGCAACGAAGAGGAGTTGAAAGCAAGGCAGAATTGCAGGAAACAGGTTTCAGGAGGTAGATTCGAATCGCCTTTAAAGCACATGAAAAGTGGCAAAACATCGACAGTGATGCCCTTGGCCAAAAAGGGCGTAAGCGTTTTTTCCTGAATATATTCAGGAAAAAACGCATACGCCCATTTTGGCCAACCAAGCAACCTGGAAAGGCAAATCAGCGCTACAAAGAAGTCTCGCTTCCCATCGGGCAAAAGGGCCATGCTGCAAAAAGTGTCAAAACCAGAAATGCAGGACAGGCCATGGAGAAATGGCAGCCTTGCTACGCTGATGGGCGGGATGTAAATTGCCAACAGCCACTCTGGAGAAGTGTACGGTGTGTCCTGAAACATCGAAAAAACACAGCTTAGGGAGCATAGGGCACGACCAATCATGGGCGTATAAATTGGGAAAACTAAAAATCAGCAAGACACAGGCACCCCAATGTTTAGGGCTGCTATGTTGACAAGAACCTCCACTTCATGACACCTTAAATATCCCAGGAAAGAGAAAAATGGATAAAGAAGTTGTGGTCCTTATGTACAATGGAATATCACTCAGACATGAAATCAATGTTATAAGGCTAGTAGAAGCAAGATGAGTGGATTTAGGTATGACGATTCTAAGTGAAATAAGTCACACAGAAAAAGACACTTATCATAAGCTATCACTTATAGAGGGAATGTAAAAAGCGCTACACTTGAACTGAATTACAAAACAGAACAGAGTCACACGTTTAGAAAACACACTATGGCTGCTTAACGGGAAAGGTGAGGTGGGGTGATGCATAAAACAAGGGTTTCAAATTCGCTCAGATACTGTTCCATACACCCAATATGTAATAGACAAGACCTACTCCTTGCTCAGTGAACTGGACTCAACACCCCCTATTCACCGCACAAGAATATATCTGACTAGTAAGAATCGTAAAACCTATGTATTGATATCTCTCTGGAAGTGAGCCAAGTGGGTGTAAAGCCGCATAAACACAGCCGTGAAAAGCAGCTAAACCCCATTATAAAAATAAATTACTTTTAAAAACCCGTAAAACAAAGACAGTGAAAGAGAGAGAAATTCTCACAAAATTCGTTCAGGGGCTGTGATGCAACCTGGATTGACCATATCTAGACACACACCTGGATGAGACATAAGGGTGGACACTCTTGGGGCTGAGAGGTTGGGTGAGGTTGGGTGAGCAAACGCAGACCCTTTAAAGTAATACTGTGTGATACCCATCCCATGGGTCCCAAATCTCCAGGTTCAAGGGCATCTTCTTACATCGAAAACATGCATGAGAAACCCAGAAGATGGTACACCGTGTGATTTTGAAAGGTTTCTAAAACGCACCCAATGTCTCATCTCCTTGTGCTCGGGTTCGCCTTTCCAGCTACTTTACTAGCAATCTCCCTACTTGGAGAATCAGCACCTTTAAGCTCCTGTTCCCTACAGGTTGCAATTTGTCCTGAGGATGAACGGGAAGAGGGGCAACCAATGAGAGACTAGATCTAGGTGTTGGGACAGGCCCAGGTCACTCTATTTTCCCATCAGGAAGAAGAATTAACCACAGGCTCAGCCTGCCACCAGGAACCAGAATAGGGCCTGAGGCAATCCCGCGCTTTTGCGGCCAGCTCCCAAAAAAGCGAGTTGAAAAATGGAGCTCAGGGACACTGCAATTCACAAACCCGCAGAGTTATAAATGATAACTCTCATCCACAGATATATTGAGGGAAGGCAACGAAGAGGATTTGAAAGCAAGGCAGAATTGCAGGAAACAGATTTCAGGAGGTAGATTCGAATCGCCTTTAAAGCACATGAAAAGCGGCAAAACGTCGACAATGATGCCCTTGGCCAAAAAAGGCGTATGCGTTTTTTCCTGAATATATTCAGGAAAAAACGCATACGCCCTTTTTGGCCAACCAAGCAACCTGGAAAGGCAAATCAGCGCTTCAAAGAAGTTTCGCTTCCCATCGGTCAAAAGGGTCATGCTGCAAAAAGTGTCAAAACCAGAAATGCAGGACAGGCCATGGAGAAATGGCAGCCTTGCTACGCTGATGGGCGGGATGTAAATTGCCAACAGCCACTCTGGAGAAGTGTACGGTGTGTCCTGAAACATCGAAAAAACACAGCTTAGGGAGCATAGGGCACCTCCACTCATGGGCGTATAAATTGGGAAAACTAAAAATCAGCAAGACACAGGCACCCAAAAGTTTAGGGCTGCTCTGTTGACAAGAACCTCCACTTCATGACACCTTAAATATCCCAGGAAAGAGAAAAATGGATAAAGAAGTTGTAGTTCTTATGTACAATGGAATATCACTCAGACATGAAATCAATGTCATAAGGCTAGTAGAAGCAAGATGAGTGGATTTAGGTATGACGATTCTAAGTGAAATAAGTCACACAGAAAAAGACACTTATCATAAGCTATCACTTATAGAGGGAATGTAAAAACCGCTACACTTGAACTGAATTACAAAACAGAACAGAGTCACACGTTTAGAAAACACACTATGGCTGCTTAACGGGAAAGGTGAGGTGGGGTGATGCATAAAACAAGGGTTTCAAATTCGCTCAGATACTGTTCCATACACCCAATATGTAATAGACAAGACCTACTCCTTGCTCAGTGAACTGGACTCAACACCCCCTATTCACCGCACAAGAATATATCTGACTAGTAAGAATCGTAAAACCTATGTATTGATATCTCTCTGCAAGTGAGCCAAGTGGGTGTAAAGCCGCATAAACACAGCCGTGAAAAGCAGCTAAACCCCATTATAAAAATAAATTACTTTTAAAAACCCGTAAAACAAAGACAGTGAAAGAGAGAGAAATTCTTACAAAATTCGTTCAGGGGCTGTGATGAAACCTGGATTGACCATATCTAGACCCACACTGGGATGAGACATAAGGGTGGACACTCTTGGGGCTGAGAGGTTGGGTGAGCAAACTCAGACCCTTTAAAGTAATACTGCGTGGTACCCATCCCATGGGTCCCAAATCTCCAGGTTCAAAGGCATCTTCCTACATAGAAAACATGCATGAGAAACCCAGAAGATGGTACACCGTGTGATTTTGAAAGGTTTCTAAAACGCACCCAATTTCTCATCTCCCTGTGTTCGGGTTCGCCTTTCCAGCTACTTTACTAGCAATCTCCCTACTTGGAGAATCAGCACCTTTAAGCTCCTGTTCCCTACAGGTTGCAATTTGTCCTGAGGATGAACGGGAAGAGGGGCAACCAATGAGAGACTAGATCTAGGTGTTGGGACAGGCCCAGGTCACTCTATTTTCCCATCAGGAAGAAGAATTAACCACAGGCTCAGCCTGCCGCCAGGAACCAGAATAGGGCCTGAGGCAATCCCGCGCTTTTGCGGCCAGCTACCAAAAAAGCGAGTTGAAAAATGGAGCTCAGGGACACTGCAATTCACAAACCCGCAGAGTTATAAATGATAACTCTCATCCACAGATATATTGAGGGAAGGCAACGAAGAGGATTTGAAAGCAAGGCAGAATTGCAGGAAACAGATTTCAGGAGGTAGATTCGAATCGCCTTTAAAGCACATGAAAAGCGGCAAAACGTCGACAATGATGCCCTTGGCCAAAAAGGGCGTATGCGTTTTTTCCTGAATATATTCAGGAAAAAACGCATACGCCCTTTTTGGCCAACCAAGCAACCTGGAAAGGCAAATCAGCGCTTCAAAGAAGTTTCGCTTCCCATCGGTCAAAAGGGTCATGCTGCAAAAAGTGTCAAAACCAGAAATGCAGGACAGGCCATGGAGAAATGGCAGCCTTGCTACGCTGATGGGCGGGATGTAAATTGCCAACAGCCACTCTGGAGAAGTGTATGGTGTGTCCTGAAACATCGAAAAAACACAGCTTAGGGAGCATAGGGCACCTCCACTCATGGGCGTATAAATTGGGAAAACTAAAAATCAGCAAGACACAGGCACCCCAATGTTTAGGGCTGCTATGTTGACAAGAACCTCCACTTCATGACACCTTAAATATCCCAGGAAAGAGAAAAATGGATAAAGAAGTTGTGGTCCTTATGTACAAAGGAATATCACTCAGACATGAAATCAATGTCATAAGGCTAGTAGAAGCAAGATGAGTGGATTTAGGTATGACGATTCTAAGTGAAATAAGTCACACAGAAAAAGACACTTATCATAAGCTATCACTTATAGAGGGAATGTAAAAACCGCTACACTTGAACTGAATTACAAAACAGAACAGAGTCACACGTTTAGAAAACACACTATGGCTGCTTAACGGGAAAGGTGAGGTGGGGTGATGCATAAAACAAGGGTTTCAAATTCGCTCAGATACCGTTCCATACACCCAATATGTAATAGACAAGACCTACTCCTTGCTCAGTGAACTGGACTCAACACCCCCTATTCACCGCACAAGAATATATCTGACTAGTAAGAATCGTAAAACTTATGTATTGATATCTCTCTGCAAGTGAGCCAAGTGGGTGTAAAGCCGCATAAACACAGCCGTGAAAAGCAGCTAAACCCCATTATAAAAATAAATTACTTTTAAAAACCCGTAAAACAAAGACAGTGAAAGAGAGAGAAATTCTTACAAAATTCGTTCAGGGGCTGTGATGCAACCTGGATTGACCATATCTAGACCCACAGCTGGATGAGACATAAGGGTGGACACTCTTGGGGCTGAGAGGTTGGGTGAGGTTGGGTGAGCAAACGCAGACCCTTTAAAGTAATACTGTGTGGTACCCATCCCATGGGTCCCAAATCTCCAGGTTCAAGGGCATCTTCCTACATCGAAAACATGCATGAGAAACCCAGAAGATGGTACACCGTGTGATTTTGAAAGGTTTCTAAAACGCACCCCATTTCTCATCTTCTTGTGCTCGGGTTCGCCTTTCCAGCTATTTTACTAGCAATCTCCCTACTTGGAGAATCAGCACCTTTAAGCTCCTGTTCCCTACAGGTTGCAATTTGTCCTGAGGATGAACGGGAAGAGGGGCAACCAATGAGAGACTAGATCTAGGTGTTGGGACAGGCCCAGGTCACTCTATTTTCCCATCAGGAAGAAGAATTAACCACAGGCTCAGCCTGCCGCCAGGAACCAGAATAGGCCCTGAGGCCATCCCGCGCTTTTGCGGCCAGCTACCAAAAAAGCGAGTTGAAAAATGGAGCTCAGGGACACTGCAATTCACAAACCCGCAGAGTTATAAATGATAACTCTCATCCACAGATATATTGAGGGAAGGCAACGAAGAGGATTTGAAAGCAAGGCAGAATTGCAGGAAACAGATTTCAGGAGGTAGATTCGAATCGCCTTTAAAGCACATGAAAAGCGGCAAAACGTCGACAATGATGCCCTTGGCCAAAAAAGGCGTATGCGTTTTTTCCTGAATATATTCAGGAAAAAACGCATACGCCCTTTTTGGCCAACCAAGCAACCTGGAAAGGCAAATCAGCGCTTCAAAGAAGTTTCGCTTCCCATCGGTCAAAAGGGTCATGCTGCAAAAAGTGTCAAAACCAGCAATGCAGGACAGGCCATGGAGAAATGGCAGCCTTGCTACGCTGATGGGCGGGATGTAAATTGCCAACAGCCACTCTGGAGAAGTGTATGGTGTGTCCTGAAACATCGAAAAAACACAGCTTAGGGAGCATAGGGCACCTCCACTCATGGGCGTATAAATTGGGAAAACTAAAAATCAGCAAGACACAGGCACCCCAATGTTTAGGGCTGCTATGTTGACAAGAACCTCCACTTTATGACACCTTAAATATCCCAGGAAAGAGAAAAATGGATAAAGAAGTTGTGGTCCTTATGTACAAAGGAATATCACTCAGACATGAAATCAATGTCATAAGGCTAGTAGAAGCAAGATGAGTGGATTTAGGTATGACGATTCTAAGTGAAATAAGTCACACAGAAAAAGACACTTATCATAAGCTATCACTTATAGAGGGAATGTAAAAACCGCTACACTTGAACTGAATTACAAAACAGAACAGAGTCACACGTTTAGAAAACACACTATGGCTGCTTAACGGGAAAGGTGAGGTGGGGTGATGCATAAAACAAGGGTTTCAAATTCGCTCAGATACTGTTCCATACACCCAATATGTAATAGACAAGACCTACTCCTTGCTCAGTGAACTGGACTCAACACCCCCTATTCACCGCACAAGAATATATCTGACTAGTAAGAATCGTAAAACCTATGTATTGATATCTCTCTGCAAGTGAGCCAAGTGGGTGTAAAGCCGCATAAACACAGCCGTGAAAAGCAGCTAAACCCCATTATAAAAATAAATTACTTTTAAAAACCCGTAAAACAAAGACAGTGAAAGAGAGAGAAATTCTTACAAAATTCGTTCAGGGGCTGTGATGCAACCTGGATTGACCATATCTAGACCCACAGCTGGATGAGACATAAGGGTGGACACTCTTGGGGCTGAGAGGTTGGGTGAGGTTGGGTGAGCAAACGCAGACCCTTTAAAGTAATACTGTGTGGTACCCATCCCATGGGTCCCAAATCTCCAGGTTCAAGGGCATCTTCCTACATCGAAAACATGCATGAGAAACCCAGAAGATGGTACACCGTGTGATTTTGAAAGGTTTCTAAAACGCACCCCATTTCTCATCTTCTTGTGCTCGGGTTCGCCTTTCCAGCTATTTTACTAGCAATCTCCCTACTTGGAGAATCAGCACCTTTAAGCTCCTGTTCCCTACAGGTTGCAATTTGTCCTGAGGATGAACGGGAAGAGGGGCAACCAATGAGAGACTAGATCTAGATGTTGGGACAGGCCCAGGTCACTCTATTTTCCCATCAGGAAGAAGAATTAACCACAGGCTCAGCCTGCCGCCAGGAACCAGAATAGGGCCTGAGGCAATCCCGCGCTTTTGCGGCCAGCTACCAAAAAAGCGAGTTGAAAAATGGAGCTCAGGGACACTGCAATTCACAAACCCGCAGAGTTATAAATGATAACTCTCATCCACAGATATATTGAGGGAAGGCAACGAAGAGGATTTGAAAGCAAGGCAGAATTGCAGGAAACAGATTTCAGGAGGTAGATTCGAATCGCCTTTAAAGCACATGAAAAGCGGCAAAACGTCGACAATGATGCCCTTGGCCAAAAAGGGCGTATGCGTTTTTTCCTGAATATATTCAGGAAAAAACGCATACGCCCTTTTTGGCCAACCAAGCAACCTGGAAAGGCAAATCAGCGCTTCAAAGAAGTTTCGCTTCCCATCAGTCAAAAGGGTGATGCTGCAAAAAGTGTCAAAACCAGAAATGCAGGACAGGCCATGGAGAAATGGCAGCCTTGCTACGCTGATGGGCGGGATGTAAATTGCCAAAAGCCACTCTGGAGAAATGTACGGTGTGTCCTGAAACATCGAAAAAACACAGCTTAGGGAGCATAGGGCACGTCCACTCATGGGCGTATAAATTGGGAAAACTAAAAATCAGCAAGACACAGGCACCCCAATGTTTAGGGCTGCTATGTTGACAAGAACCTCCACTTCATGACACCTTAAATATCCCAGGAAAGAGAAAAATGGATAAAGAAGTTGTGGTCCTTATATACAAAGGAATATCCCTCAGACATGAAATCAATGTCATAAGGCTAGTAGAAGCAAGATGAGTGGATTTAGGTACGACGATTCTAAGTGAAATAAGTGACACAGAAAAAGACACTTATCATAAGCTATCACTTATAGAGGGAATGTAAAAACCGCTACACCTGAAATGAATTACAAAACATAACAGAGTCACACGTTTAGAAAACACACTATGGCTGCTTAACGGGAAAGGTGAGGTGGGGTGATGCATAAAACAACGGTTTCAAATTCGCTCAGATACCGTTCCATACACCCAATATGTAATAGACAAGACCTACTCCTTGCTCAGTGAACTGGACTCAACACCCCCTATTCACCGCACAAGAATATATCTGACTAGTAAGAATCGTAAAACCTATGTATTGATATCTCTCTGGAAGTGAGCCAAGTGGGTGTAAAGCCGCATAAACACAGCCGTGAAAAGCAGCTAAACACCATTATAAAAATAAATTACTTTTAAAAACCCGTAAAACAAAGACAGTGAAAGAGAGAGAAATTCTTACAAAATTCGTTCAGGGGCTGTGATGCAACCTGGATTGACCATATCTAGACCCACACCGGGATGAGACATAAGGGTGGACACTCTTGGGGCTGAGAGGTTGGGTGAGGTTGGGTTAGCAAACTCAGACCCTTTAAAGTAATACTGCATGGTACCCATCCCATGGGTCCCAAATCTCCAGGTTCAAAGGCATCTTCCTACATAGAAAACATGCATGAGAAACCCAGAAGATGGTACACCGTGTGATTTTGAAAGGTTTCTAAAACGCACCCAATTTCTCATCTCCTTGTGCTCGGGTTCACCTTTCCAGCTACTTTACTAGCAATCTCCCTACTTGGAGAATCAGCACCTTTAACCTCCTGTTCCCTACAGGTTGCAATTTGTCCTGAGGATGAACGGGAAGAGGGGAAACAAATGAGAGACTAGATCTAGGTGTTGGGACAGGCACAGGTCACTCTATTTTCCCATCAGGAAGAAGAATTAAACACAGGCTCAGCCTGCCGCCGGGAACCAGAATAGGGCCTGAGGCAATCCCGAGCTTTTGCGGCCAGCTCCCAAAAAAGACAGTTGAAAAATGGAGCTCAGGGGCACTGCAATTCACAAACCTGCTGAGTTATAAATGATAACTCTCGTCCACAAATATATTGAGGGAAGGCAACGAAGAGGAGTTGAAAGCAAGGCAGAATTGCAGGAAACAGGTTTCAGGAGGTAGATTCGAATCGCCTTTAAAGCACATGAAAAGTGGCAAAACATCGACAGTGATGCCCTTGGCCAAAAAGGGCGTAAGCGTTTTTTCCTGAATATATTCAGGAAAAAACGCATACGCCCATTTTGGCCAACCAAGCAACCTGGAAAGGCAAATCAGCGCTACAAAGAAGTCTCGCTTCCCATCGGGCAAAAGGGCCATGCTGCAAAAAGTGTCAAAACCAGAAATGCAGGACAGGCCATGGAGAAATGGCAGCCTTGCTACGCTGATGGGCGGGATGTAAATTGCCAACAGCCACTCTGGAGAAGTGTACGGTGTGTCCTGAAACATCGAAAAAACACAGCTTAGGGAGCATAGGGCACGACCAATCATGGGCGTATAAATTGGGAAAACTAAAAATCAGCAAGACACAGGCACCCCAATGTTTAGGGCTGCTATGTTGACAAGAACCTCCACTTCATGACACCTTAAATATCCCAGGAAAGAGAAAAATGGATAAAGAAGTTGTGGTCCTTATGTACAATGGAATATCACTCAGACATGAAATCAATGTTATAAGGCTAGTAGAAGCAAGATGAGTGGATTTAGGTATGACGATTCTAAGTGAAATAAGTCACACAGAAAAAGACACTTATCATAAGCTATCACTTATAGAGGGAATGTAAAAAGCGCTACACTTGAACTGAATTACAAAACAGAACAGAGTCACACGTTTAGAAAACACACTATGGCTGCTTAACGGGAAAGGTGAGGTGGGGTGATGCATAAAACAAGGGTTTCAAATTCGCTCAGATACTGTTCCATACACCCAATATGTAATAGACAAGACCTACTCCTTGCTCAGTGAACTGGACTCAACACCCCCTATTCACCACACAAGAATATATCTGACTAGTAAGAATCGTAAAACCTATGTATTGATATATCTCTGGAAGTGAGCCAAGTGGGTGTAAAGCCGCATAAACACAGCCGTGAAAAGCAGCTAAACCCCATTATAAAAATAAATTACTTTTAAAAACCCGTAAAACAAAGACAGTGAAAGAGAGAGAAATTCTCACAAAATTCGTTCAGGGGCTGTGATGCAACCTGGATTGACCATATCTAGACACACACCTGGATGAGACATAAGGGTGGACACTCTTGGGGCTGAGAGGTTGGGTGAGGTTGGGTGAGCAAACGCAGACCCTTTAAATTAATACTGTGTGGTACCCATCCCATGTGTCCCAAATCTCCAGGTTCAAGGGCATCTTCTTACATCGAAAACATGCATGAGAAACCCAGATGATGGTACACCGTGTGATTTTGAAAGGTTTCTAAAACTCACACAATGTCTCATCTCCTTGTGCTCGGGTTCGCCTTTCCAGCTACTTTACTAGCAATCTCCCTACTTGGAGAATCAGCACCTTTAAGCTCCTGTTCCCTACAGGTTGCAATTTGTCCTGAGGATGAACGGGAAGAGGGGCAACCAATGAGAGACTAGATCTAGGTGTTGGGACAGGCCCAGGTCACTCTATTTTCCCATCAGGAAGAAGAATTAACCACAGGCTCAGCCTGCTGCCAGGAACCAGAATAGGGCCTGAGGCAATCCCGTGCTTTTGCGGCCAGCTCCCAAAAAAGCGAGTTGAAAAATGGAGCTCAGGGACACTGCAATTCACAAACCCGCAGAGTTATAAATGATAACTCTCATCCACAGATATATTGAGGGAAGGCAACGAAGAGGATTTGAAAGCAAGGCAGAATTGCAGGAAACAGATTTCAGGAGGTAGATTCGAATCGCCTTTAAAGCACATGAAAAGCGGCAAAACGTCGACAATGATGCCCTTGGCCAAAAAAGGCGTATGCGTTTTTTCCTGAATATATTCAGGAAAAAACGCATACGCCCTTTTTGGCCAACCAAGCAACCTGGAAAGGCAAATCAGCGCTTCAAAGAAGTTTCGCTTCCCATCGGTCAAAAGGGTCATGCTGCAAAAAGTGTCAAAACCAGAAATGCAGGACAGGCCATGGAGAAATGGCAGCCTTGCTACGCTGATGGGCGGGATGTAAATTGCCAACAGCCACTCTGGAGAAGTGTATGGTGTGTCCTGAAACATCGAAAAAACACAGCTTAGGGAGCATAGGGCACCTCCACTCATGGGCGTATAAATTGGGAAAACTAAAAATCAGCAAGACACAGGCACCCCAATGTTTAGGGCTGCTATGTTGACAAGAACCTCCACTTTATGACACCTTAAATATCCCAGGAAAGAGAAAAATGGATAAAGAAGTTGTGGTCCTTATGTACAAAGGAATATCACTCAGACATGAAATCAATGTCATAAGGCTAGTAGAAGCAAGATGAGTGGATTTAGGTATGACGATTCTAAGTGAAATAAGTCACACAGAAAAAGACACTTATCATAAGCTATCACTTATAGAGGGAATGTAAAAACCGCTACACTTGAACTGAATTACAAAACAGAACAGAGTCACACGTTTAGAAAACACACTATGGCTGCTTAACGGGAAAGGTGAGGTGGGGTGATGCATAAAACAAGGGTTTCAAATTCGCTCAGATACTGTTCCATACACCCAATATGTAATAGACAAGACCTACTCCTTGCTCAGTGAACTGGACTCAACACCCCCTATTCACCGCACAAGAATATATCTGACTAGTAAGAATCGTAAAACCTATGTATTGATATCTCTCTGCAAGTGAGCCAAGTGGGTGTAAAGCCGCATAAACACAGCCGTGAAAAGCAGCTAAACCCCATTATAAAAATAAATTACTTTTAAAAACCCGTAAAACAAAGACAGTGAAAGAGAGAGAAATTCTTACAAAATTCGTTCAGGGGCTGTGATGCAACCTGGATTGACCATATCTAGACCCACAGCTGGATGAGACATAAGGGTGGACACTCTTGGGGCTGAGAGGTTGGGTGAGGTTGGGTGAGCAAACGCAGACCCTTTAAAGTAATACTGTGTGGTACCCATCCCATGGGTCCCAAATCTCCAGGTTCAAGGGCATCTTCCTACATCGAAAACATGCATGAGAAACCCAGAAGATGGTACACCGTGTGATTTTGAAAGGTTTCTAAAACGCACCCCATTTCTCATCTTCTTGTTCTCGGGTTCGCCTTTCCAGCTATTTTACTAGCAATCTCCCTACTTGGAGAATCAGCACCTTTAAGCTCCTGTTCCCTACAGGTTGCAATTTGTCCTGAGGATGATCGGGAAGAGGGGCAACCAATGAGAGACTAGATCTAGATGTTGGGACAGGCCCAGGTCACTCTATTTTCCCATCAGGAAGAAGAATTAACCACAGGCTCAGCCTGCCGCCAGGAACCAGAATAGGGCCTGGGGCAATCCCGCGCTTTTGCGGCCAGCTACCAAAAAAGCGAGTTGAAAAATGGAGCTCAGGGACACTGCAATTCACAAACCCGCAGAGTTATAAATGATAACTCTCATCCACAGATATATTGAGGGAAGGCAACGAAGAGGATTTGAAAGCAAGGCAGAATTGCAGGAAACAGATTTCAGGAGGTAGATTCGAATCGCCTTTAAAGCACATGAAAAGCGGCAAAACGTCGACAATGATGCCCTTGGCCAAAAAGGGCGTATGCGTTTTTTCCTGAATATATTCAGGAAAAAACGCATACGCCCTTTTTGGCCAACCAAGCAACCTGGAAAGGCAAATCAGCGCTTCAAAGAAGTTTCGCTTCCCATCAGTCAAAAGGGTGATGCTGCAAAAAGTGTCAAAACCAGAAATGCAGGACAGGCCATGGAGAAATGGCAGCCTTGCTACGCTGATGGGCGGGATGTAAATTGCCAAAAGCCACTCTGGAGAAATGTACGGTGTGTCCTGAAACATCGAAAAAACACAGCTTAGGGAGCATAGGGCACGTCCACTCATGGGCGTATAAATTGGGAAAACTAAAAATCAGCAAGACACAGGCACCCCAATGTTTAGGGCTGCTATGTTGACAAGAACCTCCACTTCATGACACCTTAAATATCCCAGGAAAGAGAAAAATGGATAAAGAAGTTGTGGTCCTTATATACAAAGGAATATCCCTCAGACATGAAATCAATGTCATAAGGATAGTAGAAGCAAGATGAGTGGATTTAGGTACGACGATTCTAAGTGAAATAAGTGACACAGAAAAAGACACTTATCATAAGCTATCACTTATAGAGGGAATGTAAAAACCGCTACACCTGAAATGAATTACAAAACATAACAGAGTCACACGTTTAGAAAACACACTATGGCTGCTTAACGGGAAAGGTGAGGTGGGGTGATGCATAAAACAACGGTTTCAAAGTCGCTCAGATACCGTTCCATACACCCAATATGTAATAGAAAAGACCTACTCCTTGCTCAGTGAACTGGACTCAACACCCCCTATTCACCGCACAAGAATATATCTGACTAGTAAGAATCTTAAAACCTATGTATTGATATCTCTCTGGAAGTGAGCCAAGTGGGTGTAAAGCCGCATAAACACAGCCGTGAAAAGCAGCTAAACACCATTATAAAAATAAATTACTTTTAAAAACCCGTAAAACAAAGACAGTGAAAGAGAGAGAAATTCTTACAAAATTCGTTCAGGGGCTGTGATGCAACCTGGATTGACCATATCTAGACCCACACCGGGATGAGACATAAGGGTGGACACTCTTGGGGCTGAGAGGTTGGGTGAGGTTGGGTGAGCAAACTCAGACCCTTTAAAGTAATACTGCATGGTACCCATCCCATGGGTCCCAAATCTCCAGGTTCAAAGGCATCTTCCTACATAGAAAACATGCATGAGAAACCCAGAAGATGGTACACCGTGTGATTTTGAAAGGTTTCTAAAACGCACCCAATTTCTCATCTCCTTGTGCTCGGGTTCACCTTTCCAGCTACTTTACTAGCAATCTCCCTACTTGGAGAATCAGCACCTTTAACCTCCTGTTCCCTACAGGTTGCAATTTGTCCTGAGGATGAACGGGAAGAGGGGAAACAAATGAGAGACTAGATCTAGGTGTTGGGACAGGCACAGGTCACTCTATTTTACCATCAGGAAGAAGAATTAAACACAGGCTCAGCCTGCCGCCGGGAACCAGAATAGGGCCTGAGGCAATCCCGAGCTTTTGCGGCCAGCTCCCAAAAAAGACAGTTGAAAAATGGAGCTCAGGGGCACTGCAATTCACAAACCTGCTGAGTTATAAATGATAACTCTCGTCCACAAATATATTGAGGGAAGGCAACGAAGAGGAGTTGAAAGCAAGGCAGAATTGCAGGAAACAGGTTTCAGGAGGTAGATTCGAATCGCCTTTAAAGCACATGAAAAGTGGCAAAACATCGACAGTGATGCCCTTGGCCAAAAAGGGCGTAAGCGTTTTTTCCTGAATATATTCAGGAAAAAACGCATACGCCCATTTTGGCCAACCAAGCAACCTGGAAAGGCAAATCAGCGCTACAAAGAAGTCTCGCTTCCCATCGGGCAAAAGGGCCATGCTGCAAAAAGTGTCAAAACCAGAAATGCAGGACAGGCCATGGAGAAATGGCAGCCTTGCTACGCTGATGGGCGGGATGTAAATTGCCAACAGCCACTCTGGAGAAGTGTACGGTGTGTCCTGAAACATCGAAAAAACACAGCTTAGGGAGCATAGGGCACGACCAATCATGGGCGTATAAATTGGGAAAACTAAAAATCAGCAAGACACAGGCACCCCAATGTTTAGGGCTGCTATGTTGACAAGAACCTCCACTTCATGACACCTTAAATATCCCAGGAAAGAGAAAAATGGATAAAGAAGTTGTGGTCCTTATGTACAATGGAATATCACTCAGACATGAAATCAATGTTATAAGGCTAGTAGAAGCAAGATGAGTGGATTTAGGTATGACGATTCTAAGTGAAATAAGTCACACAGAAAAAGACACTTATCATAAGCTATCACTTATAGAGGGAATGTAAAAAGCGCTACACTTGAACTGAATTACAAAACAGAACAGAGTCACACGTTTAGAAAACACACTATGGCTGCTTAACGGGAAAGGTGAGGTGGGGTGATGCATAAAACAAGGGTTTCAAATTCGCTCAGATACTGTTCCATACACCCAATATGTAATAGACAAGACCTACTCCTTGCTCAGTGAACTGGACTCAACACCCCCTATTCACCGCACAAGAATATATCTGACTAGTAAGAATCGTAAAACCTATGTATTGATATCTCTCTGGAAGTGAGCCAAGTGGGTGTAAAGCCGCATAAACACAGCCGTGAAAAGCAGCTAAACCCCATTATAAAAATAAATTACTTTTAAAAACCCGTAAAACAAAGACAGTGAAAGAGAGAGAAATTCTCACAAAATTCGTTCAGGGGCTGTGATGCAACCTGGATTGACCATATCTAGACACACACCTGGATGAGACATAAGGGTGGACACTCTTGGGGCTGAGAGGTTGGGTGAGGTTGGGTGAGCAAACGCAGACCCTTTAAAGTAATACTGTGTGATACCCATCCCATGGGTCCCAAATCTCCAGGTTCAAGGGCATCTTCTTACATCGAAAACATGCATGAGAAACCCAGAAGATGGTACACCGTGTGATTTTGAAAGGTTTCTAAAACGCACCCAATGTCTCATCTCCTTGTGCTCGGGTTCGCCTTTCCAGCTACTTTACTAGCAATCTCCCTACTTGGAGAATCAGCACCTTTAAGCTCCTGTTCCCTACAGGTTGCAATTTGTCCTGAGGATGAACGGGAAGAGGGGCAACCAATGAGAGACTAGATCTAGGTGTTGGGACAGGCCCAGGTCACTCTATTTTCCCATCAGGAAGAAGAATTAACCACAGGCTCAGCCTGCCACCAGGAACCAGAATAGGGCCTGAGGCAATCCCGCGCTTTTGCGGCCAGCTCCCAAAAAAGCGAGTTGAAAAATGGAGCTCAGGGACACTGCAATTCACAAACCCGCAGAGTTATAAATGATAACTCTCATCCACAGATATATTGAGGGAAGGCAACGAAGAGGATTTGAAAGCAAGGCAGAATTGCAGGAAACAGATTTCAGGAGGTAGATTCGAATCGCCTTTAAAGCACATGAAAAGCGGCAAAACGTCGACAATGATGCCCTTGGCCAAAAAAGGCGTATGCGTTTTTTCCTGAATATATTCAGGAAAAAACGCATACGCCCTTTTTGGCCAACCAAGCAACCTGGAAAGGCAAATCAGCGCTTCAAAGAAGTTTCGCTTCCCATCGGTCAAAAGGGTCATGCTGCAAAAAGTGTCAAAACCAGAAATGCAGGACAGGCCATGGAGAAATGGCAGCCTTGCTACGCTGATGGGCGGGATGTAAATTGCCAACAGCCACTCTGGAGAAGTGTACGGTGTGTCCTGAAACATCGAAAAAACACAGCTTAGGGAGCATAGGGCACCTCCACTCATGGGCGTATAAATTGGGAAAACTAAAAATCAGCAAGACACAGGCACCCAAAAGTTTAGGGCTGCTCTGTTGACAAGAACCTCCACTTCATGACACCTTAAATATCCCAGGAAAGAGAAAAATGGATAAAGAAGTTGTAGTTCTTATGTACAATGGAATATCACTCAGACATGAAATCAATGTCATAAGGCTAGTAGAAGCAAGATGAGTGGATTTAGGTATGACGATTCTAAGTGAAATAAGTCACACAGAAAAAGACACTTATCATAAGCTATCACTTATAGAGGGAATGTAAAAACCGCTACACTTGAACTGAATTACAAAACAGAACAGAGTCACACGTTTAGAAAACACACTATGGCTGCTTAACGGGAAAGGTGAGGTGGGGTGATGCATAAAACAAGGGTTTCAAATTCGCTCAGATACTGTTCCATACACCCAATATGTAATAGACAAGACCTACTCCTTGCTCAGTGAACTGGACTCAACACCCCCTATTCACCGCACAAGAATATATCTGACTAGTAAGAATCGTAAAACCTATGTATTGATATCTCTCTGCAAGTGAGCCAAGTGGGTGTAAAGCCGCATAAACACAGCCGTGAAAAGCAGCTAAACCCCATTATAAAAATAAATTACTTTTTAAACCCGTAAAACAAAGACAGTGAAAGAGAGAGAAATTCTTACAAAATTCGTTCAGGGGCTGTGATGAAACCTGGATTGACCATATCTAGACCCACACTGGGATGAGACATAAGGGTGGACACTCTTGGGGCTGAGAGGTTGGGTGAGCAAACTCAGACCCTTTAAAGTAATACTGCGTGGTACCCATCCCATGGGTCCCAAATCTCCAGGTTCAAAGGCATCTTCCTACATAGAAAACATGCATGAGAAACCCAGAAGATGGTACACCGTGTGATTTTGAAAGGTTTCTAAAACGCACCCAATTTCTCATCTCCCTGTGTTCGGGTTCGCCTTTCCAGCTACTTTACTAGCAATCTCCCTACTTGGAGAATCAGCACCTTTAAGCTCCTGTTCCCTACAGGTTGCAATTTGTCCTGAGGATGAACGGGAAGAGGGGCAACCAATGAGAGACTAGATCTAGGTGTTGGGACAGGCCCAGGTCACTCTATTTTCCCATCAGGAAGAAGAATTAACCACAGGCTCAGCCTGCCGCCAGGAACCAGAATAGGGCCTGAGGCAATCCCGCGCTTTTGCGGCCAGCTACCAAAAAAGCGAGTTGAAAAATGGAGCTCAGGGACACTGCAATTCACAAACCCGCAGAGTTATAAATGATAACTCTCATCCACAGATATATTGAGGGAAGGCAACGAAGAGGATTTGAAAGCAAGGCAGAATTGCAGGAAACAGATTTCAGGAGGTAGATTCGAATCGCCTTTAAAGCACATGAAAAGCGGCAAAACGTCGACAATGATGCCCTTGGCCAAAAAAGGCGTATGCGTTTTTTCCTGAATATATTCAGGAAAAAACGCATACGCCCTTTTTGGCCAACCAAGCAACCTGGAAAGGCAAATCAGCGCTTCAAAGAAGTTTCGCTTCCCATCGGTCAAAAGGGTCATGCTGCAAAAAGTGTCAAAACCAGAAATGCAGGACAGGCCATGGAGAAATGGCAGCCTTGCTACGCTGATGGGCGGGATGTAAATTGCCAACAGCCACTCTGGAGAAGTGTATGGTGTGTCCTGAAACATCGAAAAAACACAGCTTAGGGAGCATAGGGCACCTCCACTCATGGGCGTATAAATTGGGAAAACTAAAAATCAGCAAGACACAGGCACCCCAATGTTTAGGGCTGCTATGTTGACAAGAACCTCCACTTCATGACACCTTAAATATCCCAGGAAAGAGAAAAATGGATAAAGAAGTTGTGGTCCTTATGTACAAAGGAATATCACTCAGACATGAAATCAATGTCATAAGGCTAGTAGAAGCAAGATGAGTGGATTTAGGTATGACGATTCTAAGTGAAATAAGTCACACAGAAAAAGACACTTATCATAAGCTATCACTTATAGAGGGAATGTAAAAACCGCTACACTTGAACTGAATTACAAAACAGAACAGAGTCACACGTTTAGAAAACACACTATGGCTGCTTAACGGGAAAGGTGAGGTGGGGTGATGCATAAAACAAGGGTTTCAAATTCGCTCAGATACCGTTCCATACACCCAATATGTAATAGACAAGACCTACTCCTTGCTCAGTGAACTGGACTCAACACCCCCTATTCACCGCACAAGAATATATCTGACTAGTAAGAATCGTAAAACTTATGTATTGATATCTCTCTGGAAGTGAGCCAAGTGGGTGTAAAGCCGCATAAACACAGCCGTGAAAAGCAGCTAAACCCCATTATAAAAATAAATTACTTTTAAAAACCCGTAAAACAAAGACAGTGAAAGAGAGAGAAATTCTTACAAAATTCGTTCAGGGGCTGTGATGCCACCTGGATTGACCATATCTAGACCCACAGCTGGATGAGACATAAGGGTGGACACTCTTGGGGCTGAGAGGTTGGGTGAGGTTGGGTGAGCAAACGCAGACCCTTTAAAGTAATACTGTGTGGTACCCATCCCATGGGTCCCAAATCTCCAGGTTCAAGGGCATCTTCCTACATCGAAAACATGCATGAGAAACCCAGAAGATGGTACACCGTGTGATTTTGAAAGGTTTCTAAAACGCACCCCATTTCTCATCTTCTTGTGCTCGGGTTCGCCTTTCCAGCTATTTTACTAGCAATCTCCCTACTTGGAGAATCAGCACCTTTAAGCTCCTGTTCCCTACAGGTTGCAATTTGTCCTGAGGATGAACGGGAAGAGGGGCAACCAATGAGAGACTAGATCTAGGTGTTGGGACAGGCCCAGGTCACTCTATTTTCCCATCAGGAAGAAGAATTAACCACAGGCTCAGCCTGCCGCCAGGAACCAGAATAGGCCCTGAGGCCATCCCGCGCTTTTGCGGCCAGCTACCAAAAAAGCGAGTTGAAAAATGGAGCTCAGGGACACTGCAATTCACAAACCCGCAGAGTTATAAATGATAACTCTCATCCACAGATATATTGAGGGAAGGCAACGAAGAGGATTTGAAAGCAAGGCAGAATTGCAGGAAACAGATTTCAGGAGGTAGATTCGAATCGCCTTTAAAGCACATGTAAAGCGGCAAAACGTCGACAATGATGCCCTTGGCCAAAAAGGGCGTATGCGTTTTTTCCTGAATATATTCAGGAAAAAACGCATACGCCCTTTTTGGCCAACCAAGCAACCTGGACAGGCAAATCAGCGCTACAAAGAAGTCTCGCTTCCCATCGGTCAAAAGGGTCATGCTGCAAAAAGTGTCAAAACCAGAAATGCAGGACAGGTCATGGAGAAATGGCAGCCTTGCTACGCTGATGGGTGGGATGTAAATTGCCAAAAGCCACTCTGGAGAAATGTACGGTGTGTCCTGAAACATCGAAAAAACACAGCTTAGGGAGCATAGGGCACGTCCACTCATGGGCGTATAAATTGGGAAAACTAAAAATCAGCAAGGCACAGGCACCCCAATGTTTAGTGCTGCTATGTTGACAAGAACCTCCACTTCATGACACCTTAAATATCCCAGGAAAGAGAAAAATGGATAAAGAAGTTGTGGTCCTTATATACAAAGGAATATCCCTCAGACATGAAATCAATGTCATAAGGATAGTAGAAGCAAGATGAGTGGATTTAGGTACGACGATTCTAAGTGAAATAAGTGACACAGAAAAAGACACTTATCATAAGCTATCACTTATAGAGGGAATGTAAAAACCGCTACACCTGAAATGAATTACAAAACATAACAGAGTCACACGTTTAGAAAACACACTATGGCTGCTTAACGGGAAAGGTGAGGTGGGGTGATGCATAAAACAACGGTTTCAAAGTCGCTCAGATACCGTTCCATACACCCAATATGTAATAGAAAAGACCTACTCCTTGCTCAGTGAACTGGACTCAACACCCCCTATTCACCGCACAAGAATATATCTGACTAGTAAGAATCTTAAAACCTATGTATTGATATCTCTCTGGAAGTGAGCCAAGTGGGTGTAAAGCCGCATAAACACAGCCGTGAAAAGCAGCTAAACACCATTATAAAAATAAATTACTTTTAAAAACCCGTAAAACAAAGACAGTGAAAGAGAGAGAAATTCTTACAAAATTCGTTCAGGGGCTGTGATGCAACCTGGATTGACCATATCTAGACCCACACCGGGATGAGACATAAGGGTGGACACTCTTGGGGCTGAGAGGTTGGGTGAGGTTGGGTGAGCAAACTCAGACCCTTTAAAGTAATACTGCATGGTACCCATCCCATGGGTCCCAAATCTCCAGGTTCAAAGGCATCTTCCTACATAGAAAACATGCATGAGAAACCCAGAAGATGGTACACCGTGTGATTTTGAAAGGTTTCTAAAACGCACCCAATTTCTCATCTCCTTGTGCTCGGGTTCACCTTTCCAGCTACTTTACTAGCAATCTCCCTACTTGGAGAATCAGCACCTTTAACCTCCTGTTCCCTACAGGTTGCAATTTGTCCTGAGGATGAACGGGAAGAGGGGAAACAAATGAGAGACTAGATCTAGGTGTTGGGACAGGCACAGGTCACTCTATTTTACCATCAGGAAGAAGAATTAAACACAGGCTCAGCCTGCCGCCGGGAACCAGAATAGGGCCTGAGGCAATCCCGAGCTTTTGCGGCCAGCTCCCAAAAAAGACAGTTGAAAAATGGAGCTCAGGGGCACTGCAATTCACAAACCTGCTGAGTTATAAATGATAACTCTCGTCCACAAATATATTGAGGGAAGGCAACGAAGAGGAGTTGAAAGCAAGGCAGAATTGCAGGAAACAGGTTTCAGGAGGTAGATTCGAATCGCCTTTAAAGCACATGAAAAGTGGCAAAACATCGACAGTGATGCCCTTGGCCAAAAAGGGCGTAAGCGTTTTTTCCTGAATATATTCAGGAAAAAACGCATACGCCCATTTTGGCCAACCAAGCAACCTGGAAAGGCAAATCAGCGCTACAAAGAAGTCTCGCTTCCCATCGGGCAAAAGGGCCATGCTGCAAAAAGTGTCAAAACCAGAAATGCAGGACAGGCCATGGAGAAATGGCAGCCTTGCTACGCTGATGGGCGGGATGTAAATTGCCAACAGCCACTCTGGAGAAGTGTACGGTGTGTCCTGAAACATCGAAAAAACACAGCTTAGGGAGCATAGGGCACGACCAATCATGGGCGTATAAATTGGGAAAACTAAAAATCAGCAAGACACAGGCACCCCAATGTTTAGGGCTGCTATGTTGACAAGAACCTCCACTTCATGACACCTTAAATATCCCAGGAAAGAGAAAAATGGATAAAGAAGTTGTGGTCCTTATGTACAATGGAATATCACTCAGACATGAAATCAATGTTATAAGGCTAGTAGAAGCAAGATGAGTGGATTTAGGTATGACGATTCTAAGTGAAATAAGTCACACAGAAAAAGACACTTATCATAAGCTATCACTTATAGAGGGAATGTAAAAAGCGCTACACTTGAACTGAATTACAAAACAGAACAGAGTCACACGTTTAGAAAACACACTATGGCTGCTTAACGGGAAAGGTGAGGTGGGGTGATGCATAAAACAAGGGTTTCAAATTCGCTCAGATACTGTTCCATACACCCAATATGTAATAGACAAGACCTACTCCTTGCTCAGTGAACTGGACTCAACACCCCCTATTCACCGCACAAGAATATATCTGACTAGTAAGAATCGTAAAACCTATGTATTGATATCTCTCTGGAAGTGAGCCAAGTGGGTGTAAAGCCGCATAAACACAGCCGTGAAAAGCAGCTAAACCCCATTATAAAAATAAATTACTTTTAAAAACCCGTAAAACAAAGACAGTGAAAGAGAGAGAAATTCTCACAAAATTCGTTCAGGGGCTGTGATGCAACCTGGATTGACCATATCTAGACACACACCTGGATGAGACATAAGGGTGGACACTCTTGGGGCTGAGAGGTTGGGTGAGGTTGGGTGAGCAAACGCAGACCCTTTAAAGTAATACTGTGTGATACCCATCCCATGGGTCCCAAATCTCCAGGTTCAAGGGCATCTTCTTACATCGAAAACATGCATGAGAAACCCAGAAGATGGTACACCGTGTGATTTTGAAAGGTTTCTAAAACGCACCCAATGTCTCATCTCCTTGTGCTCGGGTTCGCCTTTCCAGCTACTTTACTAGCAATCTCCCTACTTGGAGAATCAGCACCTTTAAGCTCCTGTTCCCTACAGGTTGCAATTTGTCCTGAGGATGAACGGGAAGAGGGGCAACCAATGAGAGACTAGATCTAGGTGTTGGGACAGGCCCAGGTCACTCTATTTTCCCATCAGGAAGAAGAATTAACCACAGGCTCAGCCTGCCACCAGGAACCAGAATAGGGCCTGAGGCAATCCCGCGCTTTTGCGGCCAGCTCCCAAAAAAGCGAGTTGAAAAATGGAGCTCAGGGACACTGCAATTCACAAACCCGCAGAGTTATAAATGATAACTCTCATCCACAGATATATTGAGGGAAGGCAACGAAGAGGATTTGAAAGCAAGGCAGAATTGCAGGAAACAGATTTCAGGAGGTAGATTCGAATCGCCTTTAAAGCACATGAAAAGCGGCAAAACGTCGACAATGATGCCCTTGGCCAAAAAAGGCGTATGCGTTTTTTCCTGAATATATTCAGGAAAAAACGCATACGCCCTTTTTGGCCAACCAAGCAACCTGGAAAGGCAAATCAGCGCTTCAAAGAAGTTTCGCTTCCCATCGGTCAAAAGGGTCATGCTGCAAAAAGTGTCAAAACCAGAAATGCAGGACAGGCCATGGAGAAATGGCAGCCTTGCTACGCTGATGGGCGGGATGTAAATTGCCAACAGCCACTCTGGAGAAGTGTACGGTGTGTCCTGAAACATCGAAAAAACACAGCTTAGGGAGCATAGGGCACCTCCACTCATGGGCGTATAAATTGGGAAAACTAAAAATCAGCAAGACACAGGCACCCAAAAGTTTAGGGCTGCTCTGTTGACAAGAACCTCCACTTCATGACACCTTAAATATCCCAGGAAAGAGAAAAATGGATAAAGAAGTTGTAGTTCTTATGTACAATGGAATATCACTCAGACATGAAATCAATGTCATAAGGCTAGTAGAAGCAAGATGAGTGGATTTAGGTATGACGATTCTAAGTGAAATAAGTCACACAGAAAAAGACACTTATCATAAGCTATCACTTATAGAGGGAATGTAAAAACCGCTACACTTGAACTGAATTACAAAACAGAACAGAGTCACACGTTTAGAAAACACACTATGGCTGCTTAACGGGAAAGGTGAGGTGGGGTGATGCATAAAACAAGGGTTTCAAATTCGCTCAGATACTGTTCCATACACCCAATATGTAATAGACAAGACCTACTCCTTGCTCAGTGAACTGGACTCAACACCCCCTATTCACCGCACAAGAATATATCTGACTAGTAAGAATCGTAAAACCTATGTATTGATATCTCTCTGCAAGTGAGCCAAGTGGGTGTAAAGCCGCATAAACACAGCCGTGAAAAGCAGCTAAACCCCATTATAAAAATAAATTACTTTTTAAACCCGTAAAACAAAGACAGTGAAAGAGAGAGAAATTCTTACAAAATTCGTTCAGGGGCTGTGATGAAACCTGGATTGACCATATCTAGACCCACACTGGGATGAGACATAAGGGTGGACACTCTTGGGGCTGAGAGGTTGGGTGAGCAAACTCAGACCCTTTAAAGTAATACTGCGTGGTACCCATCCCATGGGTCCCAAATCTCCAGGTTCAAAGGCATCTTCCTACATAGAAAACATGCATGAGAAACCCAGAAGATGGTACACCGTGTGATTTTGAAAGGTTTCTAAAACGCACCCAATTTCTCATCTCCCTGTGTTCGGGTTCGCCTTTCCAGCTACTTTACTAGCAATCTCCCTACTTGGAGAATCAGCACCTTTAAGCTCCTGTTCCCTACAGGTTGCAATTTGTCCTGAGGATGAACGGGAAGAGGGGCAACCAATGAGAGACTAGATCTAGGTGTTGGGACAGGCCCAGGTCACTCTATTTTCCCATCAGGAAGAAGAATTAACCACAGGCTCAGCCTGCCGCCAGGAACCAGAATAGGGCCTGAGGCAATCCCGCGCTTTTGCGGCCAGCTACCAAAAAAGCGAGTTGAAAAATGGAGCTCAGGGACACTGCAATTCACAAACCCGCAGAGTTATAAATGATAACTCTCATCCACAGATATATTGAGGGAAGGCAACGAAGAGGATTTGAAAGCAAGGCAGAATTGCAGGAAACAGATTTCAGGAGGTAGATTCGAATCGCCTTTAAAGCACATGAAAAGCGGCAAAACGTCGACAATGATGCCCTTGGCCAAAAAAGGCGTATGCGTTTTTTCCTGAATATATTCAGGAAAAAACGCATACGCCCTTTTTGGCCAACCAAGCAACCTGGAAAGGCAAATCAGCGCTTCAAAGAAGTTTCGCTTCCCATCGGTCAAAAGGGTCATGCTGCAAAAAGTGTCAAAACCAGAAATGCAGGACAGGCCATGGAGAAATGGCAGCCTTGCTACGCTGATGGGCGGGATGTAAATTGCCAACAGCCACTCTGGAGAAGTGTATGGTGTGTCCTGAAACATCGAAAAAACACAGCTTAGGGAGCATAGGGCACCTCCACTCATGGGCGTATAAATTGGGAAAACTAAAAATCAGCAAGACACAGGCACCCCAATGTTTAGGGCTGCTATGTTGACAAGAACCTCCACTTCATGACACCTTAAATATCCCAGGAAAGAGAAAAATGGATAAAGAAGTTGTGGTCCTTATGTACAAAGGAATATCACTCAGACATGAAATCAATGTCATAAGGCTAGTAGAAGCAAGATGAGTGGATTTAGGTATGACGATTCTAAGTGAAATAAGTCACACAGAAAAAGACACTTATCATAAGCTATCACTTATAGAGGGAATGTAAAAACCGCTACACTTGAACTGAATTACAAAACAGAACAGAGTCACACGTTTAGAAAACACACTATGGCTGCTTAACGGGAAAGGTGAGGTGGGGTGATGCATAAAACAAGGGTTTCAAATTCGCTCAGATACCGTTCCATACACCCAATATGTAATAGACAAGACCTACTCCTTGCTCAGTGAACTGGACTCAACACCCCCTATTCACCGCACAAGAATATATCTGACTAGTAAGAATCGTAAAACTTATGTATTGATATCTCTCTGGAAGTGAGCCAAGTGGGTGTAAAGCCGCATAAACACAGCCGTGAAAAGCAGCTAAACCCCATTATAAAAATAAATTACTTTTAAAAACCCGTAAAACAAAGACAGTGAAAGAGAGAGAAATTCTTACAAAATTCGTTCAGGGGCTGTGATGCCACCTGGATTGACCATATCTAGACCCACAGCTGGATGAGACATAAGGGTGGACACTCTTGGGGCTGAGAGGTTGGGTGAGGTTGGGTGAGCAAACGCAGACCCTTTAAAGTAATACTGTGTGGTACCCATCCCATGGGTCCCAAATCTCCAGGTTCAAGGGCATCTTCCTACATCGAAAACATGCATGAGAAACCCAGAAGATGGTACACCGTGTGATTTTGAAAGGTTTCTAAAACGCACCCCATTTCTCATCTTCTTGTGCTCGGGTTCGCCTTTCCAGCTATTTTACTAGCAATCTCCCTACTTGGAGAATCAGCACCTTTAAGCTCCTGTTCCCTACAGGTTGCAATTTGTCCTGAGGATGAACGGGAAGAGGGGCAACCAATGAGAGACTAGATCTAGGTGTTGGGACAGGCCCAGGTCACTCTATTTTCCCATCAGGAAGAAGAATTAACCACAGGCTCAGCCTGCCGCCAGGAACCAGAATAGGCCCTGAGGCCATCCCGCGCTTTTGCGGCCAGCTACCAAAAAAGCGAGTTGAAAAATGGAGCTCAGGGACACTGCAATTCACAAACCCGCAGAGTTATAAATGATAACTCTCATCCACAGATATATTGAGGGAAGGCAACGAAGAGGATTTGAAAGCAAGGCAGAATTGCAGGAAACAGATTTCAGGAGGTAGATTCGAATCGCCTTTAAAGCACATGTAAAGCGGCAAAACGTCGACAATGATGCCCTTGGCCAAAAAGGGCGTATGCGTTTTTTCCTGAATATATTCAGGAAAAAACGCATACGCCCTTTTTGGCCAACCAAGCAACCTGGACAGGCAAATCAGCGCTACAAAGAAGTCTCGCTTCCCATCGGTCAAAAGGGTCATGCTGCAAAAAGTGTCAAAACCAGAAATGCAGGACAGGTCATGGAGAAATGGCAGCCTTGCTACGCTGATGGGTGGGATGTAAATTGCCAAAAGCCACTCTGGAGAAATGTACGGTGTGTCCTGAAACATCGAAAAAACACAGCTTAGGGAGCATAGGGCACGTCCACTCATGGGCGTATAAATTGGGAAAACTAAAAATCAGCAAGGCACAGGCACCCCAATGTTTAGTGCTGCTATGTTGACAAGAACCTCCACTTCATGACACCTTAAATATCCCAGGAAAGAGAAAAATGGATAAAGAAGTTGTGGTCCTTATGTACAAAGGAATATCCCTCAGACATGAAATCAATGTCATAAGGCTAGTAGAAGCAAGATGAGTGGATTTAGGTACGACGATTCTAAGTGAAATAAGTGACACAGAAAAAGACACTTATCATAAGCTATCACTTATAGAGGGAATGTAAAAACCGCTACACCTGAAATGAATTACAAAACATAACAGAGTCACACGTTTAGAAAACACACTATGGCTGCTTAACGGGAAAGGTGAGGTGGGGTGATGCATAAAACAAGGATTTCAAATTCGCTCAGATACCGTTCCATACACCCAATATGTAATAGACAAGACCTACTCCTTGCTCAGTGAACTGGACTCAACACCCCCTATTCACCGCACAAGAATATATCTGACTAGTAAGAATCTTAAAACCTATGTATTGATATCTCTCTGGAAGTGAGCCAAGTGGGTGTAAAGCCGCATAAACACAGCCGTGAAAAGCAGCTAAACACCATTATAAAAATAAATTAGTTTTAAAAACCCGTAAAACAAAGACAGTGAAAGAGAGAGAAATTCTTACAAAATTCGTTCAGGGGCTGTGATGAAACCTGGATTGACCATATCTAGACCCACACCGGGATGAGACATAAGGGTGGACACTCTTGGGGCTGAGAGGTTGGGTGAGGTTGGGTGAGCAAACTCAGACCCTTTAAAGTAATACTGCGTGGTACCCATCCCATGGGTCCCAAATCTCCAGGTTCAAAGGCATCTTCCTACATAGAAAACATGCATGAGAAACCCAGAAGATGGTACACCGTGTGATTTTGAAAGGTTTCTAAAACGCACCCAATTTCTCATCTCCTTGTGCTCGGGTTCGCCTTTCCAGCTACTTTACTAGCAATCTCCCTACTTGGAGAATCAGCACCTTTAAGCTCCTGTTCCCTACAGGTTGCAATTTGTCCTGAGGATGAACGGGAAGAGGGGCAACCAATGAGAGACTAGATCTAGGTGTTGGGACAGGCCCAGGTCACTCTATTTTCCCATCAGGAAGAAGAATTAACCACAGGCTCAGCCTGCCGCCAGGAACCAGAATAGGGCCTCAGGCAATCCCACGCTTTTGCGGCCAGCTCCCAAAAAAGCGAGTTGAAAAATGGAGCTCAGGGACACTGCAATTCACAAACCCGCAGATTTATAAATGATAACTCTCATCCACAGATATATTGAGGGAAGGCAACGAAGAGGATTTGAAAGCAAGGCAGAATTGCAGGAAACAGATTTCAGGAGGTAGATTCGAATCGCCTTTAAAGCACATGAAAAGCGGCAAAACGTCGACAATGATGCCCTTGGCCAAAAAAGGCGTATGCGTTTTTTCCTGAATATATTCAGGAAAAAACGCATACGCCCTTTTTGGCCCACCAAGCAACCTGGAAAGGCAAATCAGCGTTTCAAAGAAGTTTCGCTTCCCATCAGTCAAAAGGGTCATGCTGCAAAAAGTGTCAAAACCAGAAATGCAGGACAGGCCATGGAGAAATGGCAGCCTTGCTACGCTGATGGGCGGGATGTAAATTGCCAACAGCCACTCTGGAGAAGTGTACGGTGTGTCCTGAAACATCGAAAAAACACAGCTTAGGGAGCATAGGGCACCTCCACTCATGGGCGTATAAATTGGGAAAACTAAAAATCAGCAAGACACAGGCACCCAAAAGTTTAGGGCTGCTCTGTTGACAAGAACCTCCACTTCATGACACCTTAAATATCCCAGGAAAGAGAAAAATGGATAAAGAAGTTGTAGTTCTTATGTACAATGGAATATCACTCAGACATGAAATCAATGTCATAAGGCTAGTAGAAGCAAGATGAGTGGATTTAGGTATGACGATTCTAAGTGAAATAAGTCACACAGAAAAAGACACTTATCATAAGCTATCACTTATAGAGGGAATGTAAAAACCGCTACACTTGAACTGAATTACAAAACAGAACAGAGTCACACGTTTAGAAAACACACTATGGCTGCTTAACGGGAAAGGTGAGGTGGGGTGATGCATAAAACAAGGGTTTCAAATTCGCTCAGATACTGTTCCATACACCCAATATGTAATAGACAAGACCTACTCCTTGCTCAGTGAACTGGACTCAACACCCCCTATTCACCGCACAAGAATATATCTGACTAGTAAGAATCGTAAAACCTATGTATTGATATCTCTCTGCAAGTGAGCCAAGTGGGTGTAAAGCCGCATAAACACAGCCGTGAAAAGCAGCTAAACCCCATTATAAAAATAAATTACTTTTTAAACCCGTAAAACAAAGACAGTGAAAGAGAGAGAAATTCTTACAAAATTCGTTCAGGGGCTGTGATGAAACCTGGATTGACCATATCTAGACCCACACCGGGATGAGACATAAGGGTGGACACTCTTGGGGCTGAGAGGTTGGGTGAGGTTGGGTGAGCAAACTCAGACCCTTTAAAGTAATACTGCGTGGTACCCATCCCATGGGTCCCAAATCTCCAGGTTCAAAGGCATCTTCCTACATAGAAAACATGCATGAGAAACCCAGAAGATGGTACACCGTGTGATTTTGAAAGGTTTCTAAAACGCACCCAATTTCTCATCTCCTTGTGCTCGGGTTCGCCTTTCCAGCTACTTTACTAGCAATCTCCCTACTTGGAGAATCAGCACCTTTAAGCTCCTGTTCCCTACAGGTTGCAATTTGTCCTGAGGATGAACGGGAAGAGGGGCAACCAATGAGAGACTAGATCTAGGTGTTGGGACAGGCCCAGGTCACTCTATTTTCCCATCAGGAAGAAGAATTAACCACAGGCTCAGCCTGCCGCCAGGAACCAGAATAGGGCCTCAGGCAATCCCACGCTTTTGCGGCCAGCTCCCAAAAAAGCGAGTTGAAAAATGGAGCTCAGGGACACTGCAATTCACAAACCCGCAGATTTATAAATGATAACTCTCATCCACAGATATATTGAGGGAAGGCAACGAAGAGGATTTGAAAGCAAGGCAGAATTGCAGGAAACAGATTTCAGGAGGTAGATTCGAATCGCCTTTAAAGCACATGAAAAGCGGCAAAACGTCGACAATGATGCCCTTGGCCAAAAAAGGCGTATGCGTTTTTTCCTGAATATATTCAGGAAAAAACGCATACGCCCTTTTTGGCCCACCAAGCAACCTGGAAAGGCAAATCAGCGTTTCAAAGAAGTTTCGCTTCCCATCGGTCAAAAGGGTCATGCTGCAAAAAGTGTCAAAACCAGAAATGCAGGACAGGCCATGGAGAAATGGCAGCCTTGCTACGCTGATGGGCGGGATGTAAATTGCCAACAGCCACTCTGGAGAAGTGTACGGTGTGTCCTGAAACATCGAAAAAACACAGCTTAGGGAGCATAGGGCACCTCCACTCATGGGCGTATAAATTGGGAAAACTAAAAATCAGCAAGACACAGGCACCCAAAAGTTTAGGGCTGCTCTGTTGACAAGAACCTCCACTTCATGACACCTTAAATATCCCAGGAAAGAGAAAAATGGATAAAGAAGTTGTAGTTCTTATGTACAATGGACTATCACTCAGACATGAAATCAATGGCATAAGGCTAGTAGAAGCAAGATGAGTGGATTTAGGTATGACGATTCTAAGTGAAATAAGTCACACAGAAAAAGACACTTATCATAAGCTATCACTTATAGAGGGAATGTAAAAATCGCTACACTTGAACTGAATTACAAAACAGAACAGAGTCACACGTTTAGAAAACACACTATGGCTGCTTAACGGGAAAGGTGAGGTGGGGTGATGCATAAAACAAGGGTTTCAAATTCGCTCAGATACTGTTCCATACACCCAATATGTAATAGACAAGACGTACTCCTTGCTCACTGAACTGGACTAAACACCCCCTATTCACCGCACAAGAATATATCTGACTAGTAAGAATCGTAAAACCTATGTATTGATATCTCTCTGGAAGTGAGCCAAGTGGGTGTAAAGCCGCATAAACACAGCCGTGAAAAGCAGCTAAACCCCATTATAAAAATAAATTACTTTTAAAAACCCGTAAAACAAAGACAGTGAAAGAGAGAGAAATTCTTACAAAATTCGTTCAGGGGCTGTGATGCAACCTGGATTGACCATATCTAGACCCACACTGGGATGAGACATAAGGGTGGACACTCTTGGGGCTGAGAGGTTGGGTGAGCAAACTCAGACCCTTTAAAGTAATACTGCGTGGTACCCATCCCATGGGTCCCAAATCTCCAGGTTCAAAGGCATCTTCCTACATCGAAAACATGCATGAGAAACCCAGAAGATGGTACACCGTGTGATTTTGAAAGGTTTCTAAAACGCACCCAATTTCTCATCTCCTTGTGCTCGGGTTCACCTTTCCAGCTACTTTACTAGCAATCTCCCTACTTGGAGAATCAGCACCTTTAAGCTCCTGTTCCCTACAGGTTGCAATTTGTCCTGAGAATGAACGGGAAGAGGGGCAAATAATGAGAGACTAGATCTAGGTGTTGGGACAGGCACAGGTCACTCTATTTTCCCATCAGGAAGAAGAATTAAACACAGGCTCAGCCTGCCGCCGGGAACCAGAATAGGGCCTGAGGCAATCCCGTGCTTTTGCGGCCAGCTCCCAAAAAAGACAGTTGAAAAATGGAGCTCAGGGGCACTGCAATTCACAAACCTGCTGAGTTATAAATGATAACTCTCGTCCACAAATATATTGAGGGAAGGCAACGAAGAGGATTTGAAAGCAAGGCAGAATTGCAGGAAACAGGTTTCAGGATGTAGATTCGAATCGCCTTTAAAGCACATGAAAAGTGGCAAAACGTCGACAGTGATGCCCTTGGCCAAAAAGGGCGTATGCGTTTTTTCCTGAATATATTCAGGAAAAAACGCATACGCCCTTTTTGGCCAACCAAGCAAACTGGAAATGCAAATCAGCGCTACAAAGAAGTCTCGCTTCCCATCGGTCAAAAGGGCCATGCTGCAAAAAGTGTCAAAACCAGAAATGCAGGACAGGCCATGGAGAAATGGCAGCCTTGCTACGCTGATGGGCGGGATGTAAATTGCCAACAGCCACTCTGGAGAAGTGTACGGTGTGACCTGAAACATCGAAAAAACACAGCTTAGGGAGCATAGGGCACGTCCACTCATTGGCGTATAAATTGGGAAAACTAAAAATCAGCAAGACACAGGCACCCCAATGTTTAGGGCTGCTATGTTGACAAGAACCTCCACTTCATGACACCTTAAATATCCCAGGAAAGAGAAAAATGGATAAAGAAGTTGTGGTCCTTATGTACAAAGGAATATCACTCAGACATGAAATCAATGTCATAAGGCTAGTAGAAGCAAGATGAGTGGATTTAGGTATGACGATTCTAAGTGAAATAAGTCACACAGAAAAAGACACTTATCATAAGCTATCACTTATAGAGGGAATGTAAAAACCGCTACACCTGAACTGAATTACAAAACAGAACAGAGTCACACGTTTAGAAAACACACTATGGCTGCTTAACGGGAAAGGTGAGGTGGGGTGATGCATAAAACAAGGGTTTCAAATTCGCTCAGATACTGTTCCATACACCCAATATGTAATAGACAAGACCTACTCCTTGCTCAGTGAACTGGACTCAACACCCCCTATTCACCACACAAGAATATATCTGACTAGTAAGAATCGTAAAACCTATGTATTGATATCTCTCTGGAAGTGAGCCAAGTGGGTGTAAAGCCGCATAAACACAGCCGTGAAAAGCAGCTAAACCCCATTATAAAAATAAATTACTTTAAAAACCCGTAAAACAAAGACAGTGAAAGAGAGAGAAATTCTTACAAAATTCGTTCAGGGGCTGTGATGACACCTGGATTGACCATATCTAGACCCACAGCTGGATGAGACATAAGGGTGGACACTCTTGGGGCTGAGAGTTTGGGTGAGGTTGGGTGAGCAAACGCAGACCCTTTAAAGTAATAGTGTGTGGTACCCATCCCATGGGTCCCAAATCTCCAGGTTCAAGGGCATCTTCCTACATCGAAAACATGCATGAGAAACCCAGAAGATGGTACACCGTGTGATTTTGAAAGGTTTCTAAAACGCACCCCATTTCTCATCTTCTTGTGCTCGGGTTCGCCTTTCCAGCTATTTTACTAGCAATCTCCCTACTTGGAGAATCAGCACCTTTAAGCTCCTGTTCCCTACAGGTTGCAATTTGTCCTGAGGATGAACGGGAAGAGGGGCAAACAATGAGAGACTAGATCTAGGTGTTGGGACAGGCCCAGGTCACTCTATTTTCCCATCAGGAAGAAGAATTAACCACAGGCTCAGCCTGCCGCCAGGAACCAGAATAGGGCCTGAGGCAATCCCGCGCTTTTGCGGCCAGCTACCAAAAAAGCGAGTTGAAAAATGGAGCTCAGGGACACTGCAATTCACAAACCCGCAGAGTTATAAATGATAACTCTCATCCACAGATATATTGAGGGAAGGCAACGAAGAGGATTTGAAAGCAAGGCAGAATTGCAGGAAACAGATTTCAGGAGGTAGATTCGAATCGCCTTTAAAGCACATGAAAAGCGGCAAAACGTCGACAATGATGCCCTTGGCCAAAAAGGGCGTATGCGTTTTTTCCTGAATATATTCAGGAAAAAACGCATACGCCCTTTTTGGCCAACCAAGCAACCTGGAAAGGCAAATCAGCGCTTCAAAGAAGTTTCGCTTCCCATCAGTCAAAAGGGTGATGCTGCAAAAAGTGTCAAAACCAGAAATGCAGGACAGGCCATGGAGAAATGGCAGCCTTGCTACGCTGATGGGCGGGATGTAAATTGCCAACAGCCACTCTGGAGAAGTGTACGGTGTGTCCTGAAACATCGAAAAAACACAGCTTAGGGAGCATAGGGCACCTCCACTCATGGGCGTATAAATTGGGAAAACTAAAAATCAGCAAGACACAGGCACCCCAAAGTTTAGGGCTGCTCTGTTGACAAGAACCTCCACTTCATGACAACTTAAATATCCCAGGAAAGAGAAAAATGGATAAAGATGTTGTGGTCCTTATGTACAATGGAATATCACTCAGACATGAAATCAATGTCATAAGGCTAGTAGAAGCAAGATGAGTGGACTTAGGTACGACGATTCTAAGTGAAATAAGTCACACAGAAAAAGACACTTATCATAAGCTATCACTCATAGAGGGAATGTAAAAACCGCTACACTTGAACTGAATTACAAAACAGAACAGAGTCACACGTTTAGAAAACACACTATGGCTGCTTAACGGGAAAGGTGAGGTGGGGTGATGCATAAAACAAGGGTTTCAAATTCGCTCAGATACTGTTCCATACACCCAATATGTAATAGACAAGACGTACTCCTTGCTCACTGAACTGGACTAAACACCCCCTATTCACCGCACAAGAATATATCTGACTAGTAAGAATCGTAAAACCTATGTATTGATATCTCTCTGGAAGTGAGCCAAGTGGGTGTAAAGCCGCATAAACACAGCCGTGAAAAGCAGCTAAACCCCATTATAAAAATAAATTACTTTTAAAAACCCGTAAAACAAAGACAGTGAAAGAGAGAGAACTTCTTACAAAATTCGTTCAGGGGCTGTGATGCAACCTGGATTGACCATATCTAGACCCACACTGGGATGAGACATAAGGGTGGACACTCTTGGGGCTGAGAGGTTGGGTGAGCAAACTCAGACCCTTTAAAGTAATACTGCGTGGTACCCATCCCATGGGTCCCAAATCTCCAGGTTCAAAGGCATCTTCCTACATCGAAAACATGCATGAGAAACCCAGAAGATGGTACACCGTGTGATTTTGAAAGGTTTCTAAAACGCACCCAATTTCTCATCTCCTTGTGCTCGGGTTCACCTTTCCAGCTACTTTACTAGCAATCTCCCTACTTGGAGAATCAGCACCTTTAAGCTCCTGTTCCCTACAGGTTGCAATTTGTCCTGAGAATGAACGGGAAGAGGGGCAAATAATGAGAGACTAGATCTAGGTGTTGGGACAGGCACAGGTCACTATATTTTCCCATCAGGAAGAAGAATTAAACACAGGCTCAGCCTGCCGCCGGGAACCAGAATAGGGCCTGAGGCAATCCCGTGCTTTTGCGGCCAGCTCCCAAAAAAGACAGTTGAAAAATGGAGCTCAGGGGCACTGCAATTCACAAACCTGCTGAGTTATAAATGATAACTCTCGTCCACAAATATATTGAGGGAAGGCAACGAAGAGGATTTGAAAGCAAGGCAGAATTGCAGGAAACAGGTTTCAGGATGTAGATTCGAATCGCCTTTAAAGCACATGAAAAGTGGCAAAACGTCGACAGTGATGCCCTTGGCCAAAAAGGGCGTATGCGTTTTTTCCTGAATATATTCAGGAAAAAACGCATACGCCCTTTTTGGCCAACCAAGCAAACTGGAAATGCAAATCAGCGCTACAAAGAAGTCTCGCTTCCCATCGGTCAAAAGGGCCATGCTGCAAAAAGTGTCAAAACCAGAAATGCAGGACAGGCCATGGAGAAATGGCAGCCTTGCTACGCTGATGGGCGGGATGTAAATTGCCAACAGCCACTCTGGAGAAGTGTACGGTGTGTCCTGAAACATCGAAAAAACACAGCTTAGGGAGCATAGGGCACGTCCACTCATTGGCGTATAAATTGGGAAAACTAAAAATCAGCAAGACACAGGCACCCCAATGTTTAGGGCTGCTATGTTGACAAGAACCTCCACTTCATGACAACTTAAATATCCCAGGAAAGAGAAAAATGGATAAAGAAGTTGTGGTCCTTATGTACAAAGGAATATCACTCAGACATGAAATCAATGTCATAAGGCTAGTAGAAGCAAGATGAGTGGATTTAGGTATGACGATTCTAAGTGAAATAAGTCACACAGAAAAAGACACTTATCATAAGCTATCACTTATAGAGGGAATGTAAAAACCGCTACACCTGAACTGAATTACAAAACAGAACAGAGTCACACGTTTAGAAAACACACTATGGCTGCTTAACGGGAAAGGTGAGGTGGGGTGATGCATAAAACAAGGGTTTCAAATTCGCTCAGATACTGTTCCATACACCCAATATGTAATAGACAAGACCTACTCCTTGCTCAGTGAACTGGACTCAACACCCCCTATTCACCGCACAAGAATATATCTGACTAGTAAGAATCGTAAAACCTATGTATTGATATCTCTCTGGAAGTGAGCCAAGTGGGTGTAAAGCCGCATAAACACAGCCGTGAAAAGCAGCTAAACCCCATTATAAAAATAAATTACTTTAAAAACCCGTAAAACAAAGACAGTGAAAGAGAGAGAAATTCTTACAAAATTCGTTCAGGGGCTGTGATGACACCTGGATTGACCATATCTAGACCCACAGCTGGATGAGACATAAGGGTGGACACTCTTGGGGCTGAGAGGTTGGGTGAGGTTGGGTGAGCAAACGCAGACCCTTTAAAGTAATACTGTGTGGTACCCATCCCATGGGTCCCAAATCTCCAGGTTCAAGGGCATCTTCCTACATCGAAAACATGCATGAGAAACCCAGAAGATGGTACACCGTGTGATTTTGAAAGGTTTCTAAAACGCACCCCATTTCTCATCTTCTTGTGCTCGGGTTCGCCTTTCCAGCTATTTTACTAGCAATCTCCCTACTTGGAGAATCAGCACCTTTAAGCTCCTGTTCCCTACAGGTTGCAATTTGTCCTGAGGATGAACGGGAAGAGGGGCAAACAATGAGAGACTAGATCTAGGTGTTGGGACAGGCCCAGGTCACTCTATTTTCCCATCAGGAAGAAGAATTAACCACAGGCTCAGCCTGCCGCCAGGAACCAGAATAGGGCCTGAGGCAATCCCGCGCTTTTGCGGCCAGCTACCAAAAAAGCGAGTTGAAAAATGGAGCTCAGGGACACTGCAATTCACAAACCCGCAGAGTTATAAATGATAACTCTCATCCACAGATATATTGAGGGAAGGCAACGAAGAGGATTTGAAAGCAAGGCAGAATTGCAGGAAACAGATTTCAGGAGGTAGATTCGAATCGCCTTTAAAGCACATGAAAAGCGGCAAAACGTCGACAATGATGCCCTTGGCCAAAAAGGGCGTATGCGTTTTTTCCTGAATATATTCAGGAAAAAACGCATACGCCCTTTTTGGCCAACCAAGCAACCTGGAAAGGCAAATCAGCGCTTCAAAGAAGTTTCGCTTCCCATCAGTCAAAAGGGTGATGCTGCAAAAAGTGTCAAAACCAGAAATGCAGGACAGGCCATGGAGAAATGGCAGCCTTGCTACGCTGATGGGCGGGATGTAAATTGCCAACAGCCACTCTGGAGAAGTGTACGGTGTGTCCTGAAACATCGAAAAAACACAGCTTAGGGAGCATAGGGCACGTCCACTCATGGGCGTATAAATTGGGAAAACTAAAAATCAGCAAGACACAGGCACCCCAAAGTTTAGGGCTGCTCTGTTGACAAGAACCTCCACTTCATGACAACTTAAATATCCCAGGAAAGAGAAAAATGGATAAAGATGTTGTGGTCCTTATGTACAATGGAATATCACTCAGACATGAAATCAATGTCATAAGGCTAGTAGAAGCAAGATGAGTGGACTTAGGTACGACGATTCTAAGTGAAATAAGTCACACAGAAAAAGACACTTATCATAAGCTATCACTTATAGAGGGAATGTAAAAACCGCTACACTTGAACTGAATTACAAAACAGAACAGAGTCACACGTTTAGAAAACACACTATGGCTGCTTAACGGGAAAGGTGAGGTGGGGTGATGCATAAAACAAGGGTTTCAAATTCGCTCAGATACTGTTCCATACACCCAATATGTAATAGACAAGACGTACTCCTTGCTCACTGAACTGGACTAAACACCCCCTATTCACCGCACAAGAATATATCTGACTAGTAAGAATCGTAAAACCTATGTATTGATATCTCTCTGGAAGTGAGCCAAGTGGGTGTAAAGCCGCATAAACACAGCCGTGAAAAGCAGCTAAACCCCATTATAAAAATAAATTACTTTTAAAAACCCGTAAAACAAAGACAGTGAAAGAGAGAGAAATTCTTACAAAATTCGTTCAGGGGCTGTGATGCAACCTGGATTGACCATATCTAGACCCACACTGGGATGAGACATAAGGGTGGACACTCTTGGGGCTGAGAGGTTGGGTGAGCAAACTCAGACCCTTTAAAGTAATACTGCGTGGTACCCATCCCATGGGTCCCAAATCTCCAGGTTCAAAGGCATCTTCCTACATCGAAAACATGCATGAGAAACCCAGAAGATGGTACACCGTGTGATTTTGAAAGGTTTCTAAAACGCACCCAATTTCTCATCTCCTTGTGCTCGGGTTCACCTTTCCAGCTACTTTACTAGCAATCTCCCTACTTGGAGAATCAGCACCTTTAAGCTCCTGTTCCCTACAGGTTTCAATTTGTCCTGAGAATGAACGGGAAGAGGGGCAAATAATGAGAGACTAGATCTAGGTGTTGGGACAGGCACAGGTCACTCTATTTTCCCATCAGGAAGAAGAATTAAACACAGGCTCAGCCTGCCGCCGGGAACCAGAATAGGGCCTGAGGCAATCCCGTGCTTTTGCGGCCAGCTCCCAAAAAAGACAGTTGAAAAATGGAGCTCAGGGGCACTGCAATTCACAAACCTGCTGAGTTATAAATGATAACTCTCGTCCACAAATATATTGAGGGAAGGCAACGAAGAGGATTTGAAAGCAAGGCAGAATTGCAGGAAACAGGTTTCAGGATGTAGATTCGAATCGCCTTTAAAGCACATGAAAAGTGGCAAAACGTCGACAGTGATGCCCTTGGCCAAAAAGGGCGTATGCGTTTTTTCCTGAATATATTCAGGAAAAAACGCATACGCCCTTTTTGGCCAACCAAGCAAACTGGAAATGCAAATCAGCGCTACAAAGAAGTCTCGCTTCCCATCGGTCAAAAGGGCCATGCTGCAAAAAGTGTCAAAACCAGAAATGCAGGACAGGCCATGGAGAAATGGCAGCCTTGCTACGCTGATGGGCGGGATGTAAATTGCCAACAGCCACTCTGGAGAAGTGTACGGTGTGTCCTGAAACATCGAAAAAACACAGCTTAGGGAGCATAGGGCACGTCCACTCATGGGCGTATAAATTGGGAAAACTAAAAATCAGCAAGACACAGGCACCCCAATGTTTAGGGCTGCTATGTTGACAAGAACCTCCACTTCATGACACCTTAAATATCCCAGGAAAGAGAAAAATGGATAAAGAAGTTGTGGTCCTTATGTACAAAGGAATATCACTCAGACATGAAATCAATGTCATAAGGCTAGTAGAAGCAAGATGAGTGGATTTAGGTATGACGATTCTAAGTGAAATAAGTCACACAGAAAAAGACACTTATCATAAGCTATCACTTATAGAGGGAATGTAAAAACCGCTACACTTGAACTGAATTACAAAACAGAACAGAGTCACACGTTTAGAAAACACACTATGGCTGCTTAACGGGAAAGGTGAGGTGGGGTGATGCATAAAACAAGGGTTTCAAATTCGCTCAGATACTGTTCCATACACCCAATATGTAATAGACAAGACCTACTCCTTGCTCAGTGAACTGGACTCAACACCCCCTATTCACCGCACAAGAATATATCTGACTAGTAAGAATCGTAAAACCTATGTATTGATATCTCTCTGGAAGTGAGCCAAGTGGGTGTAAAGCCGCATAAACACAGCCGTGAAAAGCAGCTAAACCCCATTATAAAAATAAATTACTTTAAAAACCCGTAAAACAAAGACAGTGAAAGAGAGAGAAATTCTTACAAAATTCGTTCAGGGGCTGTGATGACACCTGGATTGACCATATCTAGACCCACAGCTGGATGAGACATAAGGGTGGACACTCTTGGGGCTGAGAGGTTGGGTGAGGTTGGGTGAGCAAACGCAGACCCTTTAAAGTAATAGTGTGTGGTACCCATCCCATGGGTCCCAAATCTCCAGGTTCAAGGGCATCTTCCTACATCGAAAACATGCATGAGAAACCCAGAAGATGGTACACCGTGTGATTTTGAAAGGTTTCTAAAACGCACCCCATTTCTCATCTTCTTGTGCTCGGGTTCGCCTTTCCAGCTATTTTACTAGCAATCTCCCTACTTGGAGAATCAGCACCTTTAAGCTCCTGTTCCCTACAGGTTGCAATTTGTCCTGAGGATGAACGGGAAGAGGGGCAAACAATGAGAGACTAGATCTAGGTGTTGGGACAGGCCCAGGTCACTCTATTTTCCCATCAGGAAGAAGAATTAACCACAGGCTCAGCCTGCCGCCAGGAACCAGAATAGGGCCTGAGGCAATCCCGCGCTTTTGCGGCCAGCTACCAAAAAAGCGAGTTGAAAAATGGAGCTCAGGGACACTGCAATTCACAAACCCGCAGAGTTATAAATGATAACTCTCATCCACAGATATATTGAGGGAAGGCAACGAAGAGGATTTGAAAGCAAGGCAGAATTGCAGGAAACAGATTTCAGGAGGTAGATTCGAATCGCCTTTAAAGCACATGAAAAGCGGCAAAACGTCGACAATGATGCCCTTGGCCAAAAAGGGCGTATGCGTTTTTTCCTGAATATATTCAGGAAAAAACGCATACGCCCTTTTTGGCCAACCAAGCAACCTGGAAAGGCAAATCAGCGCTTCAAAGAAGTTTCGCTTCCCATCAGTCAAAAGGGTGATGCTGCAAAAAGTGTCAAAACCAGAAATGCAGGACAGGCCATGGAGAAATGGCAGCCTTGCTACGCTGATGGGCGGGATGTAAATTGCCAACAGCCACTCTGGAGAAGTGTACGGTGTGTCCTGAAACATCGAAAAAACACAGCTTAGGGAGCATAGGGCACGTCCACTCATGGGCGTATAAATTGGGAAAACTAAAAATCAGCAAGACACAGGCACCCCAAAGTTTAGGGCTGCTCTGTTGACAAGAACCTCCACTTCATGACAACTTAAATATCCCAGGAAAGAGAAAAATGGATAAAGATGTTGTGGTCCTTATGTACAATGGAATATCACTCAGACATGAAATCAATGTCATAAGGCTAGTAGAAGCAAGATGAGTGGATTTAGGTATGACGATTCTAAGTGAAATAAGTCACACAGAAAAAGACACTTATCATAAGCTATCACTTATAGAGGGAATGTAAAAACCGCTACACTTGAACTGAATTACAAAACAGAACAGAGTCACACGTTTAGAAAACACACTATGGCTGCTTAACGGGAAAGGTGAGGTGGGGTGATGCATAAAACAAGGGTTTCAAATTCGCTCAGATACTGTTCCATACACCCAATATGTAATAGACAAGACCTACTCCTTGCTCAGTGAACTGGACTCAACACCCCCTATTCACCGCACAAGAATATATCTGACTAGTAAGAATCGTAAAACCTATGTATTGATATCTCTCTGCAAGTGAGCCAAGTGGGTGTAAAGCCGCATAAACACAGCCGTGAAAAGCAGCTAAACCCCATTATAAAAATAAATTACTTTTAAAAACCCGTAAAACAAAGACAGTGAAAGAGAGAGAAATTCTTACAAAATTCGTTCAGGGGCTGTGATGAAACCTGGATTGACCATATCTAGACCCACACTGGGATGAGACATAAGGGTGGACACTCTTGGGGCTGAGAGGTTGGGTGAGCAAACTCAGACCCTTTAAAGTAATACTGCGTGGTACCCATCCCATGGGTCCCAAATCTCCAGGTTCAAAGGCATCTTCCTACATAGAAAACATGCATGAGAAACCCAGAAGATGGTACACCGTGTGATTTTGAAAGGTTTCTAAAACGCACCCAATTTCTCATCTCCCTGTGTTCGGGTTCGCCTTTCCAGCTACTTTACTAGCAATCTCCCTACTTGGAGAATCAGCACCTTTAAGCTCCTGTTCCCTACAGGTTGCAATTTGTCCTGAGGATGAACGGGAAGAGGGGCAACCAATGAGAGACTAGATCTAGGTGTTGGGACAGGCACAGGTCACTCTATTTTCCCATCAGGAAGAAGAATTAACCACAGGCTCAGCCTGCCGCCAGGAACCAGAATAGGGCCTGAGGCAATCCCGCGCTTTTGCGGCCAGCTACCAAAAAAGCGAGTTGAAAAATGGAGCTCAGGGACACTGCAATTCACAAACCCGCAGAGTTATAAATGATAACTCTCATCCACAGATATATTGAGGGAAGGCAACGAAGAGGATTTGAAAGCAAGGCAGAATTGCAGGAAACAGATTTCAGGAGGTAGATTCGAATCGCCTTTAAAGCACATGAAAAGCGGCAAAACGTCGACAATGATGCCCTTGGCCAAAAAAGGCGTATGCGTTTTTTCCTGAATATATTCAGGAAAAAACGCATACGCCCTTTTTGGCCAACCAAGCAACCTGGAAAGGCAAATCAGCGCTTCAAAGAAGTTTCGCTTCCCATCGGTCAAAAGGGTCATGCTGCAAAAAGTGTCAAAACCAGAAATGCAGGACAGGCCATGGAGAAATGGCAGCCTTGCTACGCTGATGGGCGGGATGTAAATTGCCAACAGCCACTCTGGAGAAGTGTATGGTGTGTCCTGAAACATCGAAAAAACACAGCTTAGGGAGCATAGGGCACCTCCACTCATGGGCGTATAAATTGGGAAAACTAAAAATCAGCAAGACACAGGCACCCCAATGTTTAGGGCTGCTATGTTGACAAGAACCTCCACTTCATGACACCTTAAATATCCCAGGAAAGAGAAAAATGGATAAAGAAGTTGTGGTCCTTATGTACAAAGGAATATCACTCAGACATGAAATCAATGTCATAAGGCTAGTAGAAGCAAGATGAGTGGATTTAGGTATGACGATTCTAAGTGAAATAAGTCACACAGAAAAAGACACTTATCATAAGCTATCACTTATAGAGGGAATGTAAAAACCGCTACACTTGAACTGAATTACAAAACAGAACAGAGTCACACGTTTAGAAAACACACTATGGCTGCTTAACGGGAAAGGTGAGGTGGGGTGATGCATAAAACAAGGGTTTCAAATTCGCTCAGATACTGTTCCATACACCCAATATGTAATAGACAAGACCTACTCCTTGCTCAGTGAACTGGACTCAACACCCCCTATTCACCGCACAAGAATATATCTGACTAGTAAGAATCGTAAAACCTATGTATTGATATCTCTCTGCAAGTGAGCCAAGTGGGTGTAAAGCCGCATAAACACAGCCGTGAAAAGCAGCTAAACCCCATTATAAAAATAAATTACTTTTAAAAACCCGTAAAACAAAGACAGTGAAAGAGAGAGAAATTCTTACAAAATTCGTTCAGGGGCTGTGATGAAACCTGGATTGACCATATCTAGACCCACACTGGGATGAGACATAAGGGTGGACACTCTTGGGGCTGAGAGGTTGGGTGAGCAAACTCAGACCCTTTAAAGTAATACTGCGTGGTACCCATCCCATGGGTCCCAAATCTCCAGGTTCAAAGGCATCTTCCTACATAGAAAACATGCATGAGAAACCCAGAAGATGGTACACCGTGTGATTTTGAAAGGTTTCTAAAACGCACCCAATTTCTCATCTCCCTGTGTTCGGGTTCGCCTTTCCAGCTACTTTACTAGCAATCTCCCTACTTGGAGAATCAGCACCTTTAAGCTCCTGTTCCCTACAGGTTGCAATTTGTCCTGAGGATGAACGGGAAGAGGGGCAACCAATGAGAGACTAGATCTAGGTGTTGGGACAGGCACAGGTCACTCTATTTTCCCATCAGGAAGAAGAATTAACCACAGGCTCAGCCTGCCGCCAGGAACCAGAATAGGGCCTGAGGCAATCCCGCGCTTTTGCGGCCAGCTACCAAAAAAGCGAGTTGAAAAATGGAGCTCAGGGACACTGCAATTCACAAACCCGCAGAGTTATAAATCATAACTCTCATCCACAGATATATTGAGGGAAGGCAACGAAGAGGATTTGAAAGCAAGGCAGAATTGCAGGAAACAGATTTCAGGAGGTAGATTCGAATCGCCTTTAAAGCACATGAAAAGCGGCAAAACGTCGACAATGATGCCCTTGGCCAAAAAGGGCGTATGCGTTTTTTCCTGAATATATTCAGGAAAAAACGCATACGCCCTTTTTGGCCAACCAAGCAACCTGGAAAGGCAAATCAGCGCTTCAAAGAAGTTTCGCTTCCCATCGGTCAAAAGGGTCATGCTGCAAAAAGTGTCAAAACCAGAAATGCAGGACAGGCCATGGAGAAATGGCAGCCTTGCTACGCTGATGGGCGGGATGTAAATTGCCAACAGCCACTCTGGAGAAGTGTATGGTGTGTCCTGAAACATCGAAAAAACACAGCTTAGGGAGCATAGGGCACCTCCACTCATGGGCGTATAAATTGGGAAAACTAAAAATCAGCAAGACACAGGCACCCCAATGTTTAGGGCTGCTATGTTGACAAGAACCTCCACTTCATGACACCTTAAATATCCCAGGAAAGAGAAAAATGGATAAAGAAGTTGTGGTCCTTATGTACAAAGGAATATCACTCAGACATGAAATCAATGTCATAAGGCTAGTAGAAGCAAGATGAGTGGATTTAGGTATGACGATTCTAAGTGAAATAAGTCACACAGAAAAAGACACTTATCATAAGCTATCACTTATAGAGGGAATGTAAAAACCGCTACACTTGAACTGAATTACAAAACAGAACAGAGTCACACGTTTAGAAAACACACTATGGCTGCTTAACGGGAAAGGTGAGGTGGGGTGATGCATAAAACAAGGGTTTCAAATTCGCTCAGATACTGTTCCATACACCCAATATGTAATAGACAAGACCTACTCCTTGCTCAGTGAACTGGACTCAACACCCCCTATTCACCGCACAAGAATATATCTGACTAGTAAGAATCGTAAAACCTATGTATTGATATCTCTCTGGAAGTGAGCCAATTGGGTGTAAAGCCGCATAAACACAGCCGTGAAAAGCAGCTAAACCCCATTATAAAAATAAATTACTTTTAAAAACCCGTAAAACAAAGACAGTGAAAGAGAGAGAAATTCTTACAAAATTCGTTCAGGGGCTGTGATGCAACCTGGATTGACCATATCTAGACCCACAGCTGGATGAGACATAAGGGTGGACACTCTTGGGGCTGAGAGGTTGGGTGAGGTTGGGTGAGCAAACGCAGACCCTTTAAAGTAATACTGTGTGGTACCCATCCCATGGGTCCCAAATCTCCAGGTTCAAGGGCATCTTCCTACATCGAAAACATGCATGAGAAACCCAGAAGATGGTACACCGTGTGATTTTGAAAGGTTTCTAAAACGCACCCCATTTCTCATCTTCTTGTGCTCGGGTTCGCCTTTCCAGCTATTTTACTAGCAATCTCCCTACTTGGAGAATCAGCACCTTTAAGCTCCTGTTCCCTACAGGTTGCAATTTGTCCTGAGGATGAACGGGAAGAGGGGCAACCAATGAGAGACTAGATCTAGGTGTTGGGACAGGCCCAGGTCACTCTATTTTCCCATCAGGAAGAAGAATTAACCACAGGCTCAGCCTGCCGCCAGGAACCAGAATAGGCCCTGAGGCCATCCCGCGCTTTTGCGGCCAGCTACCAAAAAAGCGAGTTGAAAAATGGAGCTCAGGGACACTGCAATTCACAAACCCGCAGAGTTATAAATGATAACTCTCATCCACAGATATATTGAGGGAAGGCAACGAAGAGGATTTGAAAGCAAGGCAGAATTGCAGGAAACAGATTTCAGGAGGTAGATTCGAATCGCATTTAAAGCACATGAAAAGCGGCAAAACGTCGACAATGATGCCCTTGGCCAAAAAGGGCGTATGCGTTTTTTCCTGAATATATTCAGGAAAAAACGCATACGCCCTTTTTGGCCAACCAAGCAACCTGGACAGGCAAATCAGCGCTACAAAGAAGTCTCGCTTCCCATCGGTCAAAAGGGTCATGCTGCAAAAAGTGTCAAAACCAGAAATGCAGGACAGGTCATGGAGAAATGGCAGCCTTGCTACGCTGATGGGTGGGATGTAAATTGCCAAAAGCCACTCTGGAGAAATGTACGGTGTGTCCTGAAACATCGAAAAAACACAGCTTAGGGAGCATAGGGCACGTCTACTCATGGGCGTATAAATTGGGAAAACTAAAAATCAGCAAGGCACAGGCACCCCAATGTTTAGTGCTGCTATGTTGACAAGAACCTCCACTTCATGACACCTTAAATATCCCAGGAAAGAGAAAAATGGATAAAGAAGTTGTGGTCCTTATGTACAAAGGAATATCCCTCAGACATGAAATCAATGTCATAAGGCTAGTAGAAGCAAGATGAGTGGATTTAGGTACGACGATTCTAAGTGAAATAAGTGACACAGAAAAAGACACTTATCATAAGCTATCACTTATAGAGGGAATGTAAAAACCGCTACACCTGAAATGAATTACAAAACATAACAGAGTCACACGTTTAGAAAACACACTATGGCTGCTTAACGGGAAAGGTGAGGTGGGGTGATGCATAAAACAAGGATTTCAAATTCGCTCAGATACCGTTCCATACACCCAATATGTAATAGACAAGACCTACTCCTTGCTCAGTGAACTGGACTCAACACCCCCTATTCACCGCACAAGAATATATCTGACTAGTAAGAATCTTAAAACCTATGTATTGATATCTCTCTGGAAGTGAGCCAAGTGGGTGTAAAGCCGCATAAACACAGCCGTGAAAAGCAGCTAAACACCATTATAAAAATAAATTACTTTTAAAAACCCGTAAAACAAAGACAGTGAAAGAGAGAGAAATTCTTACAAAATTCGTTCAGGGGCTGTGATGCAACCTGGATTGACCATATCTAGACCCACACCGGGATGAGACATAAGGGTGGACACTCTTGGGGCTGAGAGGTTGGGTGAGGTTGGGTGAGCAAACTCAGACCCTTTAAAGTAATACTGCGTGGTACCCATCCCATGGGTCCCAAATCTCCAGGTTCAAAGGCATCTTCCTACATAGAAAACATGCATGAGAAACCCAGAAGATGGTACACCGTGTGATTTTGAAAGGTTTCTAAAACGCACCCAATTTCTCATCTCCTTGTGCTCGGGTTCGCCTTTCCAGCTACTTTACTAGCAATCTCCCTACTTGGAGAATCAGCACCTTTAAGCTCCTGTTCCCTACAGGTTGCAATTTGTCCTGAGGATGAACGGGAAGAGGGGCAACCAATGAGAGACTAGATCTAGGTGTTGGGACAGGCCCAGGTCACTCTATTTTCCCATCAGGAAGAAGAATTAACCACAGGCTCAGCCTGCCGCCAGGAACCAGAATAGGGCCTCAGGCAATCCCACGCTTTTGCGGCCAGCTCCCAAAAAAGCGAGTTGAAAAATGGAGCTCAGGGACACTGCAATTCACAAACCCGCAGATTTATAAATGATAACTCTCATCCACAGATATATTGAGGGAAGGCAACGAAGAGGATTTGAAAGCAAGGCAGAATTGCAGGAAACAGATTTCAGGAGGTAGATTCGAATCGCCTTTAAAGCACATGAAAAGCGGCAAAACGTCGACAATGATGCCCTTGGCCAAAAAAGGCGTATGCGTTTTTTCCTGAATATATTCAGGAAAAAACGCAAACGCCCTTTTTGGCCCACCAAGCAACCTGGAAAGGCAAATCAGCGTTTCAAAGAAGTTTCGCTTCCCATCGGTCAAAAGGGTCATGCTGCAAAAAGTGTCAAAACCAGAAATGCAGGACAGGCCATGGAGAAATGGCAGCCTTGCTACGCTGATGGGCGGGATGTAAATTGCCAACAGCCACTCTGGAGAAGTGTACGGTGTGTCCTGAAACATCGAAAAAACACAGCTTAGGGAGCATAGGGCACCTCCACTCATGGGCGTATAAATTGGGAAAACTAAAAATCAGCAAGACACAGGCACCCAAAAGTTTAGGGCTGCTCTGTTGACAAGAACCTCCACTTCATGACACCTTAAATATCCCAGGAAAGAGAAAAATGGATAAAGAAGTTGTAGTTCTTATGTACAATATACTATCACTCAGACATGAAATCAATGGCATAAGGCTAGTAGAAGCAAGATGAGTGGATTTAGGTATGACGATTCTAAGTGAAATAAGTCACACAGAAAAAGACACTTATCATAAGCTATCACTTATAGAGGGAATGTAAAAATCGCTACACTTGAACTGAATTACAAAACAGAACAGAGTCACACGTTTAGAAAACACACTATGGCTGCTTAACGGGAAAGGTGAGGTGGGGTGATGCATAAAACAAGGGTTTCAAATTCGCTCAGATACTGTTCCATACACCCAATATGTAATAGACAAGACGTACTCCTTGCTCACTGAACTGGACTAAACACCCCCTATTCACCGCACAAGAATATATCTGACTAGTAAGAATCGTAAAACCTATGTATTGATATCTCTCTGGAAGTGAGCCAAGTGGGTGTAAAGCCGCATAAACACAGCCGTGAAAAGCAGCTAAACCCCATTATAAAAATAAATTACTTTTAAAAACCCGTAAAACAAAGACAGTGAAAGAGAGAGAAATTCTTACAAAATTCGTTCAGGGGCTGTGATGCAACCTGGATTGACCATATCTAGACCCACACTGGGATGAGACATAAGGGTGTACACTCTTGGGGCTGAGAGGTTGGGTGAGCAAACTCAGACCCTTTAAAGTAATACTGCGTGGTACCCATCCCATGGGTCCCAAATCTCCAGGTTCAAAGGCATCTTCCTACATCGAAAACATGCATGAGAAACCCAGAAGATGGTACACCGTGTGATTTTGAAAGGTTTCTAAAACGCACCCAATTTCTCATCTCCTTGTGCTCGGGTTCACCTTTCCAGCTACTTTACTAGCAATCTCCCTACTTGGAGAATCAGCACCTTTAAGCTCCTGTTCCCTACAGGTTGCAATTTGTCCTGAGAATGAACGGGAAGAGGGGCAAATAATGAGAGACTAGATCTAGGTGTTGGGACAGGCACAGGTCACTCTATTTTCCCATCAGGAAGAAGAATTAAACACAGGCTCAGCCTGCCGCCGGGAACCAGAATAGGGCCTGAGGCAATCCCGTGCTTTTGCGGCCAGCTCCCAAAAAAGACAGTTGAAAAATGGAGCTCAGGGGCACTGCAATTCACAAACCTGCTGAGTTATAAATGATAACTCTCGTCCACAAATATATTGAGGGAAGGCAACGAAGAGGATTTGAAAGCAAGGCAGAATTGCAGGAAACAGGTTTCAGGATGTAGATTCGAATCGCCTTTAAAGCACATGAAAAGTGGCAAAACGTCGACAGTGATGCCCTTGGCCAAAAAGGGCGTATGCGTTTTTTCCTGAATATATTCAGGAAAAAACGCATACGCCCTTTTTGGCCAACCAAGCAAACTGGAAATGCAAATCAGCGCTACAAAGAAGTCTCGCTTCCCATCGGTCAAAAGGGCCATGCTGCAAAAAGTGTCAAAACCAGAAATGCAGGACAGGCCATGGAGAAATGGCAGCCTTGCTACGCTGATGGGCGGGATGTAAATTGCCAACAGCCACTCTGGAGAAGTGTACGGTGTGTCCTGAAACATCGAAAAAACACAGCTTAGGGAGCATAGGGCACGTCCACTCATTGGCGTATAAATTGGGAAAACTAAAAATCAGCAAGACACAGGCACCCCAATGTTTAGGGCTGCTATGTTGACAAGAACCTCCACTTCATGACACCTTAAATATCCCAGGAAAGAGAAAAATGGATAAAGAAGTTGTGGTCCTTATGTACAAAGGAATATCACTCAGACATGAAATCAATGTCATAAGGCTAGTAGAAGCAAGATGAGTGGATTTAGGTATGACGATTCTAAGTGAAATAAGTCACACAGAAAAAGACACTTATCATAAGCTATCACTTATAGAGGGAATGTAAAAACCGCTACACTTGAACTGAATTACAAAACAGAACAGAGTCACACGTTTAGAAAACACACTATGGCTGCTTAACGGGAAAGGTGAGGTGGGGTGATGCATAAAACAAGGGTTTCAAATTCGCTCAGATACTGTTCCATACACCCAATATGTAATAGACAAGACCTACTCCTTGCTCAGTGAACTGGACTCAACACCCCCTATTCACCGCACAAGAATATATCTGACTAGTAAGAATCGTAAAACCTATGTATTGATATCTCTCTGGAAGTGAGCCAAGTGGGTGTAAAGCCGCATAAACACAGCCGTGAAAAGCAGCTAAACCCCATTATAAAAATAAATTACTTTAAAAACCCGTAAAACAAAGACAGTGAAAGAGAGAGAAATTCTTACAAAATTCGTTCAGGGGCTGTGATGACACCTGGATTGACCATATCTAGACCCACAGCTGGATGAGACATAAGGGTGGACACTCTTGGGGCTGAGAGGTTGGGTGAGGTTGGGTGAGCAAACGCAGACCCTTTAAAGTAATAGTGTGTGGTACCCATCCCATGGGTCCCAAATCTCCAGGTTCAAGGGCATCTTCCTACATCGAAAACATGCATGAGAAACCCAGAAGATGGTACACCGTGTGATTTTGAAAGGTTTCTAAAACGCACCCCATTTCTCATCTTCTTGTGCTCGGGTTCGCCTTTCCAGCTATTTTACTAGCAATCTCCCTACTTGGAGAATCAGCACCTTTAAGCTCCTGTTCCCTACAGGTTGCAATTTGTCCTGAGGATGAACGGGAAGAGGGGCAAACAATGAGAGACTAGATCTAGGTGTTGGGACAGGCCCAGGTCACTCTATTTTCCCATCAGGAAGAAGAATTAACCACAGGCTCAGCCTGCCGCCAGGAACCAGAATAGGGCCTGAGGCAATCCCGCGCTTTTGCGGCCAGCTACCAAAAAAGCGAGTTGAAAAATGGAGCTCAGGGACACTGCAATTCACAAACCCGCAGAGTTATAAATGATAACTCTCATCCACAGATATATTGAGGGAAGGCAACGAAGAGGATTTGAAAGCAAGGCAGAATTGCAGGAAACAGATTTCAGGAGGTAGATTCGAATCGCCTTTAAAGCACATGAAAAGCGGCAAAACGTCGACAATGATGCCCTTGGCCAAAAAGGGCGTATGCGTTTTTTCCTGAATATATTCAGGAAAAAACGCATACGCCCTTTTTGGCCAACCAAGCAACCTGGAAAGGCAAATCAGCGCTTCAAAGAAGTTTCGCTTCCCATCAGTCAAAAGGGTGATGCTGCAAAAAGTGTCAAAACCAGAAATGCAGGACAGGCCATGGAGAAATGGCAGCCTTGCTACGCTGATGGGCGGGATGTAAATTGCCAACAGCCACTCTGGAGAAGTGTACGGTGTGTCCTGAAACATCGAAAAAACACAGCTTAGGGAGCATAGGGCACGTCCACTCATGGGCGTATAAATTGGGAAAACTAAAAATCAGCAAGACACAGGCACCCCAAAGTTTAGGGCTGCTCTGTTGACAAGAACCTCCACTTCATGACAACTTAAATATCCCAGGAAAGAGAAAAATGGATAAAGATGTTGTGGTCCTTATGTACAATGGAATATCACTCAGACATGAAATCAATGTCATAAGGCTAGTAGAAGCAAGATGAGTGGACTTAGGTACGACGATTCTAAGTGAAATAAGTCACACAGAAAAAGACACTTATCATAAGCTATCACTTATAGAGGGAATGTAAAAACCGCTACACTTGAACTGAATTACAAAACAGAACAGAGTCACACGTTTAGAAAACACACTATGGCTGCTTAACGGGAAAGGTGAGGTGGGGTGATGCATAAAACAAGGGTTTCAAATTCGCTCAGATACTGTTCCATACACCCAATATGTAATAGACAAGACCTACTCCTTGCTCAGTGAACTGGACTCAACACCCCCTATTCACCGCACAAGAATATATGTGACTAGTAAGAATCTTAAAACCTATGTATTGATATCTGTCTGGAAGTGAGTCAAGTGGGTGTAAAGCCGCATAAACACAGGCGTGAAAAGCAGCTAAACCCCATTATAAAAATAAATTACTTTTAAAAACCCGTAAAACAAAGAGTGAAAGAGAGAGAAATTCTTACACAATTCGTTCAGGGGCTGTGATGCAACCTGGATTGACCATATCTAGACCCACACTGGGATGAGACATAAGGGTGGACACTCTTGGGGCTGAGAGGTTGGGTGAGCAAACTCAGACCCTTTAAATTAATACTGCGTGGTACCCATTCCATGGGTCCCAAATCTCCAGGTTCAAAGGCATCTTCCTACATCGAAAACATGCAAGAGAAACCCAGAAGATGGTACACCGTGTGATTTTGAAAGGTTTCTAAAACGCACCCAATTTCTCATCTCCTTGTGCTCGGGTTCGCCTTTCCAGCTACTTTACTAGCAATCTCCCTACTTGGAGAATCAGCACCTTTAAGCTCCTGTTCCCTACAGGTTGCAATTTGTCCTGAGAATGAACGGGAAGAGGGGCAAATAATGAGAGACTAGATCTAGGTGTTGGGACAGGCACAGGTCACTCTATTTTCCCATCAGGAAGAAGAATTAAACACAGGCTCAGCCTGCCGCCGGGAACCAGAATAGGGCCTGAGGCAATCCCGCGCTTTTGCGGCCAGCTCCCAAAAAAGACAGTTGAAAAATGGAGCTCAGGGGCACTGCAATTCACAAACCTGCTGAGTTATAAATGATAACTCTCGTCCACAGATATATTGAGGGAAGGCAACGAAGAGGATTTGAAAGCAAGGCAGAATTGCAGGAAACAGGTTTCAGGATGTAGATTCGAATCGCCTTTAAAGCACATGAAAAGTGGCAAAACGTCGACAGTGATGCCCTTGGCCAAAAAGGGCGTATGCGTTTTTTCCTGAATATATTCAGGAAAAAACGCATACGCCCTTTTTGGCCAACCAAGCAAACTGGAAATGCAAATCAGCGCTACAAAGAAGTCTCGCTTCCCATCGGTCAAAAGGGCCATGCTGCAAAAAGTGTCAAAACCAGAAATGCAGGACAGGCCATGGAGAAATGGCAGCCTTGCTACGCTGATGGGCGGGATGTAAATTGCCAACAGCCACTCTGGAGAAGTGTACGGTGTGTCCTGAAACATCGAAAAAACACAGCTTAGGGAGCATAGGGCACCTCCACTCATGGGCGTATAAATTGGGAAAACTAAAAATCAGCAAGACACAGGCACCCAAAAGTTTAGGGCTGCTCTGTTGACAAGAACCTCCACTTCATGACACCTTAAATATCCCAGGAAAGAGAAAAATGGATAAAGAAGTTGTAGTTCTTATGTACAATGGAATATCACTCAGACATGAAATCAATGTCATAAGGCTAGTAGAAGCAAGATGAGTGGATTTAGGTATGACGATTCTAAGTGAAATAAGTCACACAGAAAAAGACACTTATCATAAGCTATCACTTATAGAGGGAATGTAAAAACCGCTACACTTGAACTGAATTACAAAACAGAACAGAGTCACACGTTTAGAAAACACACTATGGCTGCTTAACGGGAAAGGTGAGGTGGGGTGATGCATAAAACAAGGGTTTCAAATTCGCTCAGATACTGTTCCATACACCCAATATGTAATAGACAAGACCTACTCCTTGCTCAGTGAACTGGACTCAACACCCCCTATTCACCGCACAAGAATATATCTGACTAGTAAGAATCGTAAAACCTATGTATTGATATCTCTCTGGACGTGAGCCAAGTGGGTGTAAAGCCGCATAAACACAGCCGTGAAAAGCAGCTAAACCCCATTATAAAAATAAATTACTTTTAAAAACCCGTAAAACAAAGACAGTGAAAGAGAGAGAAATTCTTACAAAATTCGTTCAGGGGCTGTGATGCAACCTGGATTGACCATATCTAGACCCACAGCTGGATGAGACATAAGGGTGGACACTCTTGGGGCTGAGAGGTTGGGTGAGGTTGGGTGAGCAAACGCAGACCCTTTAAAGTAATACTGTGTGGTACCCATCCCATGGGTCCCAAATCTCCAGGTTCAAGGGCATCTTCCTACATCGAAAACATGCATGAGAAACCCAGAAGATGGTACACCGTGTGATTTTGAAAGGTTTCTAAAACGCACCCCATTTCTCATCTTCTTGTGCTCGGGTTCGCCTTTCCAGCTATTTTACTAGCAATCTCCCTACTTGGAGAATCAGCACCTTTAAGCTCCTGTTCCCTACAGGTTGCAATTTGTCCTGAGGATGAACGGGAAGAGGGGCAACCAATGAGAGACTAGATCTAGGTGTTGGGACAGGCCCAGGTCACTCTATTTTCCCATCAGGAAGAAGAATTAACCACAGGCTCAGCCTGCCGCCAGGAACCAGAATAGGCCCTGAGGCCATCCCGCGCTTTTGCGGCCAGCTACCAAAAAAGCGAGTTGAAAAATGGAGCTCAGGGACACTGCAATTCACAAACCCGCAGAGTTATAAATGATAACTCTCATCCACAGATATATTGAGGGAAGGCAACGAAGAGGATTTGAAAGCAAGGCAGAATTGCAGGAAACAGATTTCAGGAGGTAGATTCGAATCGCATTTAAAGCACATGAAAAGCGGCAAAACGTCGACAATGATGCCCTTGGCCAAAAAGGGCGTATGCGTTTTTTCCTGAATATATTCAGGAAAAAACGCATACGCCCTTTTTGGCCAACCAAGCAACCTGGACAGGCAAATCAGCGCTACAAAGAAGTCTCGCTTCCCATCGGTCAAAAGGGTCATGCTGCAAAAAGTGTCAAAACCAGAAATGCAGGACAGGTCATGGAGAAATGGCAGCCTTGCTACGCTGATGGGTGGGATGTAAATTGCCAAAAGCCACTCTGGAGAAATGTACGGTGTGTCCTGAAACATCGAAAAAACACAGCTTAGGGAGCATAGGGCACGTCCACTCATGGGCGTATAAATTGGGAAAACTAAAAATCAGCAAGGCACAGGCACCCCAATGTTTAGTGCTGCTATGTTGACAAGAACCTCCACTTCATGACACCTTAAATATCCCAGGAAAGAGAAAAATGGATAAAGAAGTTGTGGTCCTTATGTACAAAGGAATATCCCTCAGACATGAAATCAATGTCATAAGGCTAGTAGAAGCAAGATGAGTGGATTTACGTACGACGATTCTAAGTGAAATAAGTGACACAGAAAAAGACACTTATCATAAGCTATCACTTATAGAGGGAATGTAAAAACCGCTACACCTGAAATGAATTACAAAACATAACAGAGTCACACGTTTAGAAAACACACTATGGCTGCTTAACGGGAAAGGTGAGGTGGGGTGATGCATAAAACAAGGATTTCAAATTCGCTCAGATACCGTTCCATACACCCAATATGTAATAGACAAGACCTACTCCTTGCTCAGTGAACTGGACTCAACACCCCCTATTCACCGCACAAGAATATATCTGACTAGTAAGAATCGTAAAACCTATGTATTGATATCTCTCTGGAAGTGAGCCAAGTGGGTGTAAAGCCGCATAAACACAGCCGTGAAAAGCAGCTAAACCCCATTATAAAAATAAATTACTTTAAAAACCCGTAAAACAAAGACAGTGAAAGAGAGAGAAATTCTTACAAAATTCGTTCAGGGGCTGTGATGACACCTGGATTGACCATATCTAGACCCACAGCTGGATGAGACATAAGGGTGGACACTCTTGGGGCTGAGAGGTTGGGTGAGGTTGGGTGAGCAAACGCAGACCCTTTAAAGTAATAGTGTGTGGTACCCATCCCATGGGTCCCAAATCTCCAGGTTCAAGGGCATCTTCCTACATCGAAAACATGCATGAGAAACCCAGAAGATGGTACACCGTGTGATTTTGAAAGGTTTCTAAAACGCACCCCATTTCTCATCTTCTTGTGCTCGGGTTCGCCTTTCCAGCTATTTTACTAGCAATCTCCTACTTGGAGAATCAGCACCTTTAAGCTCCTGTTCCCTACAGGTTGCAATTTGTCCTGAGGATGAACGGGAAGAGGGGCAAACAATGAGAGACTAGATCTAGGTGTTGGGACAGGCCCAGGTCACTCTATTTTCCCATCAGGAAGAAGAATTAACCACAGGCTCAGCCTGCCGCCAGGAACCAGAATAGGGCCTGAGGCAATCCCGCGCTTTTGCGGCCAGCTACCAAAAAAGCGAGTTGAAAAATGGAGCTCAGGGACACTGCAATTCACAAACCCGCAGAGTTATAAATGATAACTCTCATCCACAGATATATTGAGGGAAGGCAACGAAGAGGATTTGAAAGCAAGGCAGAATTGCAGGAAACAGATTTCAGAGAGGTAGATTCGAATCGCCTTTAAAGCACATGAAAAGCGGCAAAACGTCGACAATGATGCCCTTGGCCAAAAAGGGCGTATGCGTTTTTTCCTGAATATATTCAGGAAAAAACGCATACGCCCTTTTTGGCCAACCAAGCAACCTGGAAAGGCAAATCAGCGCTTCAAAGAAGTTTCGCTTCCCATCAGTCAAAAGGGTGATGCTGCAAAAAGTGTCAAAACCAGAAATGCAGGACAGGCCATGGAGAAATGGCAGCCTTGCTACGCTGATGGGCGGGATGTAAATTGCCAACAGCCACTCTGGAGAAGTGTACGGTGTGTCCTGAAACATCGAAAAAACACAGCTTAGGGAGCATAGGGCACGTCCACTCATGGCGTATAAATTGGGAAAACTAAAAATCAGCAAGACACAGGCACCCCAAAGTTTAGGGCTGCTCTGTTGACAAGAACCTCCACTTCATGACAACTTAAATATCCCAGGAAAGAGAAAAATGGATAAAGATGTTGTGGTCCTTATGTACAATGGAATATCACTCAGACATGAAATCAATGTCATAAGGCTAGTAGAAGCAAGATGAGTGGACTTAGGTACGACGATTCTAAGTGAAATAAGTCACACAGAAAAGACACTTATCATAAGCTATCACTTATAGAGGGAATGTAAAAACCGCTACACTTGAACTGAATTACAAAACAGAACAGAGTCACACGTTTAGAAAACACACTATGGCTGCTTAACGGGAAAGGTGAGGTGGGGTGATGCATAAAACAAGGGTTTCAAATTCGCTCAGATACTGTTCCATACACCCAATATGTAATAGACAAGACCTACTCCTTGCTCAGTGAACTGGACTCAACACCCCCTATTCACCGCACAAGAATATATGTGACTAGTAAGAATCTTAAAACCTATGTATTGATATCTGTCTGGAAGTGAGTCAAGTGGGTGTAAAGCCGCATAAACACAGGCGTGAAAAGCAGCTAAACCCCATTATAAAAATAAATTACTTTTAAAAACCCGTAAAACAAAGAGTGAAAGAGAGAGAAATTCTTACACAATTCGTTCAGGGGCTGTGATGCAACCTGGATTGACCATATCTAGACCCACACTGGGATGAGACATAAGGGTGGACACTCTTGGGGCTGAGAGGTTGGGTGAGCAAACTCAGACCCTTTAAATTAATACTGCGTGGTACCCATTCCATGGGTCCCAAATCTCCAGGTTCAAAGGCATCTTCCTACATCGAAAACATGCAAGAGAAACCCAGAAGATGGTACACCGTGTGATTTTGAAAGGTTTCTAAAACGCACCCAATTTCTCATCTCCTTGTGCTCGGGTTCGCCTTTCCAGCTACTTTACTAGCAATCTCCCTACTTGGAGAATCAGCACCTTTAAGCTCCTGTTCCCTACAGGTTGCAATTTGTCCTGAGAATGAACGGGAAGAGGGGCAAATAATGAGAGACTAGATCTAGGTGTTGGGACAGGCACAGGTCACTCTATTTTCCCATCAGGAAGAAGAATTAAACACAGGCTCAGCCTGCCGCCGGGAACCAGAATAGGGCCTGAGGCAATCCCGCGCTTTTGCGGCCAGCTCCCAAAAAAGACAGTTGAAAAATGGAGCTCAGGGGCACTGCAATTCACAAACCTGCTGAGTTATAAATGATAACTCTCGTCCACAGATATATTGAGGGAAGGCAACGAAGAGGATTTGAAAGCAAGGCAGAATTGCAGGAAACAGGTTTCAGGATGTAGATTCGAATCGCCTTTAAAGCACATGAAAAGTGGCAAAACGTCGACAGTGATGCCCTTGGCCAAAAAGGGCGTATGCGTTTTTTCCTGAATATATTCAGGAAAAAACGCATACGCCCTTTTTGGCCAACCAAGCAAACTGGAAATGCAAATCAGCGCTACAAAGAAGTCTCGCTTCCCATCGGTCAAAAGGGCCATGCTGCAAAAAGTGTCAAAACCAGAAATGCAGGACAGGCCATGGAGAAATGGCAGCCTTGCTACGCTGATGGGCGGGATGTAAATTGCCAACAGCCACTCTGGAGAAGTGTACGGTGTGTCCTGAAACATCGAAAAAACACAGCTTAGGGAGCATAGGGCACCTCCACTCATGGGCGTATAAATTGGGAAAACTAAAAATCAGCAAGACACAGGCACCCAAAAGTTTAGGGCTGCTCTGTTGACAAGAACCTCCACTTCATGACACCTTAAATATCCCAGGAAAGAGAAAAATGGATAAAGAAGTTGTAGTTCTTATGTACAATGGAATATCACTCAGACATGAAATCAATGTCATAAGGCTAGTAGAAGCAAGATGAGTGGATTTAGGTATGACGATTCTAAGTGAAATAAGTCACACAGAAAAAGACACTTATCATAAGCTATCACTTATAGAGGGAATGTAAAAACCGCTACACTTGAACTGAATTACAAAACAGAACAGAGTCACACGTTTAGAAAACACACTATGGCTGCTTAACGGGAAAGGTGAGGTGGGGTGATGCATAAAACAAGGGTTTCAAATTCGCTCAGATACTGTTCCATACACCCAATATGTAATAGACAAGACCTACTCCTTGCTCAGTGAACTGGACTCAACACCCCCTATTCACCGCACAAGAATATATCTGACTAGTAAGAATCGTAAAACCTATGTATTGATATCTCTCTGCAAGTGAGCCAAGTGGGTGTAAAGCCGCATAAACACAGCCGTGAAAAGCAGCTAAACCCCATTATAAAAATAAATTACTTTTAAAAACCCGTAAAACAAAGACAGTGAAAGAGAGAGAAATTCTTACAAAATTCGTTCAGGGGCTGTGATGAAACCTGGATTGACCATATCTAGACCCACACTGGGATGAGACATAAGGGTGGACACTCTTGGGGCTGAGAGGTTGGGTGAGCAAACTCAGACCCTTTAAAGTAATACTGCGTGGTACCCATCCCATGGGTCCCAAATCTCCAGGTTCAAAGGCATCTTCCTACATAGAAAACATGCATGAGAAACCCAGAAGATGGTACACCGTGTGATTTTGAAAGGTTTCTAAAACGCACCCAATTTCTCATCTCCCTGTGTTCGGGTTCGCCTTTCCAGCTACTTTACTAGCAATCTCCCTACTTGGAGAATCAGCACCTTTAAGCTCCTGTTCCCTACAGGTTGCAATTTGTCCTGAGGATGAACGGGAAGAGGGGCAACCAATGAGAGACTAGATCTAGGTGTTGGGACAGGCACAGGTCACTCTATTTTCCCATCAGGAAGAAGAATTAACCACAGGCTCAGCCTGCCGCCAGGAACCAGAATAGGGCCTGAGGCAATCCCGCGCTTTTGCGGCCAGCTACCAAAAAAGCGAGTTGAAAAATGGAGCTCAGGGACACTGCAATTCACAAACCCGCAGAGTTATAAATGATAACTCTCATCCACAGATATATTGAGGGAAGGCAACGAAGAGGATTTGAAAGCAAGGCAGAATTGCAGGAAACAGATTTCAGGAGGTAGATTCGAATCGCCTTTAAAGCACATGAAAAGCGGCAAAACGTCGACAATGATGCCCTTGGCCAAAAAAGGCGTATGCGTTTTTTCCTGAATATATTCAGGAAAAAACGCATACGCCCTTTTTGGCCAACCAAGCAACCTGGAAAGGCAAATCAGCGCTTCAAAGAAGTTTCGCTTCCCATCGGTCAAAAGGGTCATGCTGCAAAAAGTGTCAAAACCAGAAATGCAGGACAGGCCATGGAGAAATGGCAGCCTTGCTACGCTGATGGGCGGGATGTAAATTGCCAACAGCCACTCTGGAGAAGTGTATGGTGTGTCCTGAAACATCGAAAAAACACAGCTTAGGGAGCATAGGGCACCTCCACTCATGGGCGTATAAATTGGGAAAACTAAAAATCAGCAAGACACAGGCACCCCAATGTTTAGGGCTGCTATGTTGAAAAGAACCTCCACTTCATGACACCTTAAATATCCCAGGAAAGAGAAAAATGGATAAAGAAGTTGTGGTCCTTATGTACAAAGGAATATCACTCAGACATGAAATCAATGTCATAAGGCTAGTAGAAGCAAGATGAGTGGATTTAGGTATGACGATTCTAAGTGAAATAAGTCACACAGAAAAAGACACTTATCATAAGCTATCACTTATAGAGGGAATGTAAAAACCGCTACACTTGAACTGAATTACAAAACAGAACAGAGTCACACGTTTAGAAAACACACTATGGCTGCTTAACGGGAAAGGTGAGGTGGGGTGATGCATAAAACAAGGGTTTCAAATTCGCTCAGATACTGTTCCATACACCCAATATGTAATAGACAAGACCTACTCCTTGCTCAGTGAACTGGACTCAACACCCCCTATTCACCGCACAAGAATATATCTGACTAGTAAGAATCGTAAAACCTATGTATTGATATCTCTCTGGACGTGAGCCAAGTGGGTGTAAAGCCGCATAAACACAGCCGTGAAAAGCAGCTAAACCCCATTATAAAAATAAATTACTTTTAAAAACCCGTAAAACAAAGACAGTGAAAGAGAGAGAAATTCTTACAAAATTCGTTCAGGGGCTGTGATGCAACCTGGATTGACCATATCTAGACCCACAGCTGGATGAGACATAAGGGTGGACACTCTTGGGGCTGAGAGGTTGGGTGAGGTTGGGTGAGCAAACGCAGACCCTTTAAAGTAATACTGTGTGGTACCCATCCCATGGGTCCCAAATCTCCAGGTTCAAGGGCATCTTCCTACATCGAAAACATGCATGAGAAACCCAGAAGATGGTACACCGTGTGATTTTGAAAGGTTTCTAAAACGCACCCCATTTCTCATCTTCTTGTGCTCGGGTTCGCCTTTCCAGCTATTTTACTAGCAATCTCCCTACTTGGAGAATCAGCACCTTTAAGCTCCTGTTCCCTACAGGTTGCAATTTGTCCTGAGGATGAACGGGAAGAGGGGCAACCAATGAGAGACTAGATCTAGGTGTTGGGACAGGCCCAGGTCACTCTATTTTCCCATCAGGAAGAAGAATTAACCACAGGCTCAGCCTGCCGCCAGGAACCAGAATAGGCCCTGAGGCCATCCCGCGCTTTTGCGGCCAGCTACCAAAAAAGCGAGTTGAAAAATGGAGCTCAGGGACACTGCAATTCACAAACCCGCAGAGTTATAAATGATAACTCTCATCCACAGATATATTGAGGGAAGGCAACGAAGAGGATTTGAAAGCAAGGCAGAATTGCAGGAAACAGATTTCAGGAGGTAGATTCGAATCGCATTTAAAGCACATGAAAAGCGGCAAAACGTCGACAATGATGCCCTTGGCCAAAAAGGGCGTATGCGTTTTTTCCTGAATATATTCAGGAAAAAACGCATACGCCCTTTTTGGCCAACCAAGCAACCTGGACAGGCAAATCAGCGCTACAAAGAAGTCTCGCTTCCCATCGGTCAAAAGGGTCATGCTGCAAAAAGTGTCAAAACCAGAAATGCAGGACAGGTCATGGAGAAATGGCAGCCTTGCTACGCTGATGGGTGGGATGTAAATTGCCAAAAGCCACTCTGGAGAAATGTACGGTGTGTCCTGAAACATCGAAAAAACACAGCTTAGGGAGCATAGGGCACGTCCACTCATGGGCGTATAAATTGGGAAAACTAAAAATCAGCAAGGCACAGGCACCCCAATGTTTAGTGCTGCTATGTTGACAAGAACCTCCACTTCATGACACCTTAAATATCCCAGGAAAGAGAAAAATGGATAAAGAAGTTGTGGTCCTTATGTACAAAGGAATATCCCTCAGACATGAAATCAATGTCATAAGGCTAGTAGAAGCAAGATGAGTGGATTTACGTACGACGATTCTAAGTGAAATAAGTGACACAGAAAAAGACACTTATCATAAGCTATCACTTATAGAGGGAATGTAAAAACCGCTACACCTGAAATGAATTACAAAACATAACAGAGTCACACGTTTAGAAAACACACTATGGCTGCTTAACGGGAAAGGTGAGGTGGGGTGATGCATAAAACAAGGATTTCAAATTCGCTCAGATACCGTTCCATACACCCAATATGTAATAGACAAGACCTACTCCTTGCTCAGTGAACTGGACTCAACACCCCCTATTCACCGCACAAGAATATATCTGACTAGTAAGAATCTTAAAACCTATGTATTGATATCTCTCTGGAAGTGAGCCAAGTGGGTGTAAAGCCGCATAAACACAGCCGTGAAAAGCAGCTAAACACCATTATAAAAATAAATTACTTTTAAAAACCCGTAAAACAAAGACAGTGAAAGAGAGAGAAATTCTTACAAAATTCGTTCAGGGGCTGTGATGCAACCTGGATTGACCATATCTAGACCCACACCGGGATGAGACATAAGGGTGGACACTCTTGGGGCTGAGAGGTTGGGTGAGGTTGGGTGAGCAAACTCAGACCCTTTAAAGTAATACTGCGTGGTACCCATCCCATGGGTCCCAAATCTCCAGGTTCAAAGGCATCTTCCTACATAGAAAACATGCATGAGAAACCCAGAAGATGGTACACCGTGTGATTTTGAAAGGTTTCTAAAACGCACCCAATTTCTCATCTCCTTGTGCTCGGGTTCGCCTTTCCAGCTACTTTACTAGCAATCTCCCTACTTGGAGAATCAGCACCTTTAAGCTCCTGTTCCCTACAGGTTGCAATTTGTCCTGAGGATGAACGGGAAGAGGGGCAACCAATGAGAGACTAGATCTAGGTGTTGGGACAGGCCCAGGTCACTCTATTTTCCCATCAGGAAGAAGAATTAACCACAGGCTCAGCCTGCCGCCAGGAACCAGAATAGGGCCTCAGGCAATCCCACGCTTTTGCGGCCAGCTCCCAAAAAAGCGAGTTGAAAAATGGAGCTCAGGGACACTGCAATTCACAAACCCGCAGATTTATAAATGATAACTCTCATCCACAGATATATTGAGGGAAGGCAACGAAGAGGATTTGAAAGCAAGGCAGAATTGCAGGAAACAGATTTCAGGAGGTAGATTCGAATCGCCTTTAAAGCACATGAAAAGCGGCAAAACGTCGACAATGATGCCCTTGGCCAAAAAAGGCGTATGCGTTTTTTCCTGAATATATTCAGGAAAAAACGCAAACGCCCTTTTTGGCCCACCAAGCAACCTGGAAAGGCAAATCAGCGTTTCAAAGAAGTTTCGCTTCCCATCGGTCAAAAGGGTCATGCTGCAAAAAGTGTCAAAACCAGAAATGCAGGACAGGCCATGGAGAAATGGCAGCCTTGCTACGCTGATGGGCGGGATGTAAATTGCCAACAGCCACTCTGGAGAAGTGTACGGTGTGTCCTGAAACATCGAAAAAACACAGCTTAGGGAGCATAGGGCACCTCCACTCATGGGCGTATAAATTGGGAAAACTAAAAATCAGCAAGACACAGGCACCCAAAAGTTTAGGGCTGCTCTGTTGACAAGAACCTCCACTTCATGACACCTTAAATATCCCAGGAAAGAGAAAAATGGATAAAGAAGTTGTAGTTCTTATGTACAATGGACTATCACTCAGACATGAAATCAATGGCATAAGGCTAGTAGAAGCAAGATGAGTGGATTTAGGTATGACGATTCTAAGTGAAATAAGTCACACAGAAAAAGACACTTATCATAAGCTATCACTTATAGAGGGAATGTAAAAATCGCTACACTTGAACTGAATTACAAAACAGAACAGAGTCACACGTTTAGAAAACACACTATGGCTGCTTAACGGGAAAGGTGAGGTGGGGTGATGCATAAAACAAGGGTTTCAAATTCGCTCAGATACTGTTCCATACACCCAATATGTAATAGACAAGACGTACTCCTTGCTCACTGAACTGGACTAAACACCCCCTATTCACCGCACAAGAATATATCTGACTAGTAAGAATCGTAAAACCTATGTATTGATATCTCTCTGGAAGTGAGCCAAGTGGGTGTAAAGCCGCATAAACACAGCCGTGAAAAGCAGCTAAACCCCATTATAAAAATAAATTACTTTTAAAAACCCGTAAAACAAAGACAGTGAAAGAGAGAGAAATTCTTACAAAATTCGTTCAGGGGTTGTGATGCAACCTGGATTGACCATATCTAGACCCACACTGGGATGAGACATAAGGGTGGACACTCTTGGGGCTGAGAGGTTGGGTGAGCAAACTCAGACCCTTTAAAGTAATACTGCGTGGTACCCATCCCATGGGTCCCAAATCTCCAGGTTCAAAGGCATCTTCCTACATCGAAAACATGCATGAGAAACCCAGAAGATGGTACACCGTGTGATTTTGAAAGGTTTCTAAAACGCACCCAATTTCTCATCTCCTTGTGCTCGGGTTCACCTTTCCAGCTACTTTACTAGCAATCTCCCTACTTGGAGAATCAGCACCTTTAAGCTCCTGTTCCCTACAGGTTGCAATTTGTCCTGAGAATGAACGGGAAGAGGGGCAAATAATGAGAGACTAGATCTAGGTGTTGGGACAGGCACAGGTCACTCTATTTTCCCATCAGGAAGAAGAATTAAACACAGGCTCAGCCTGCCGCTGGGAACCAGAATAGGGCCTGAGGCAATCCCGTGCTTTTGCGGCCAGCTCCCAAAAAAGACAGTTGAAAAATGGAGCTCAGGGGCACTGCAATTCACAAACCTGCTGAGTTATAAATGATAACTCTCGTCCACAAATATATTGAGGGAAGGCAACGAAGAGGATTTGAAAGCAAGGCAGAATTGCAGGAAACAGGTTTCAGGATGTAGATTCGAATCGCCTTTAAAGCACATGAAAAGTGGCAAAACGTCGACAGTGATGCCCTTGGCCAAAAAGGGCGTATGCGTTTTTTCCTGAATATATTCAGGAAAAAACGCATACGCCCTTTTTGGCCAACCAAGCAAACTGGAAATGCAAATCAGCGCTACAAAGAAGTCTCGCTTCCCATCGGTCAAAAGGGCCATGCTGCAAAAAGTGTCAAAACCAGAAATGCAGGACAGGCCATGGAGAAATGGCAGCCTTGCTACGCTGATGGGCGGGATGTAAATTGCCAACAGCCACTCTGGAGAAGTGTACGGTGTGTCCTGAAACATCGAAAAAACACAGCTTAGGGAGCATAGGGCACGTCCACTCATTGGCGTATAAATTGGGAAAACTAAAAATCAGCAAGACACAGGCACCCCAATGTTTAGGGCTGCTATGTTGACAAGAACCTCCACTTCATGACACCTTAAATATCCCAGGAAAGAGAAAAATGGATAAAGAAGTTGTGGTCCTTATGTACAAAGGAATATCACTCAGACATGAAATCAATGTCATAAGGCTAGTAGAAGCAAGATGAGTGGATTTAGGTATGACGATTCTAAGTGAAATAAGTCACACAGAAAAAGACACTTATCATAAGCTATCACTTATAGAGGGAATGTAAAAACCGCTACACTTGAACTGAATTACAAAACAGAACAGAGTCACACGTTTAGAAAACACACTATGGCTGCTTAACGGGAAAGGTGAGGTGGGGTGATGCATAAAACAAGGGTTTCAAATTCGCTCAGATACTGTTCCATACACCCAATATGTAATAGACAAGACCTACTCCTTGCTCAGTGAACTGGACTCAACACCCCCTATTCACCGCACAAGAATATATCTGACTAGTAAGAATCGTAAAACCTATGTATTGATATCTCTCTGGAAGTGAGCCAAGTGGGTGTAAAGCCGCATAAACACAGCCGTGAAAAGCAGCTAAACCCCATTATAAAAATAAATTACTTTAAAAACCCGTAAAACAAAGACAGTGAAAGAGAGAGAAATTCTTACAAAATTCGTTCAGGGGCTGTGATGACACCTGGATTGACCATATCTAGACCCACAGCTGGATGAGACATAAGGGTGGACACTCTTGGGGCTGAGAGGTTGGGTGAGGTTGGGTGAGCAAACGCAGACCCTTTAAAGTAATAGTGTGTGGTACCCATCCCATGGGTCCCAAATCTCCAGGTTCAAGGGCATCTTCCTACATCGAAAACATGCATGAGAAACCCAGAAGATGGTACACCGTGTGATTTTGAAAGGTTTCTAAAACGCACCCCATTTCTCATCTTCTTGTGCTCGGGTTCGCCTTTCCAGCTATTTTACTAGCAATCTCCCTACTTGGAGAATCAGCACCTTTAAGCTCCTGTTCCCTACAGGTTGCAATTTGTCCTGAGGATGAACGGGAAGAGGGGCAAACAATGAGAGACTAGATCTAGGTGTTGGGACAGGCCCAGGTCACTCTATTTTCCCATCAGGAAGAAGAATTAACCACAGGCTCAGCCTGCCGCCAGGAACCAGAATAGGGCCTGAGGCAATCCCGCGCTTTTGCGGCCAGCTACCAAAAAAGCGAGTTGAAAAATGGAGCTCAGGGACACTGCAATTCACAAACCCGCAGAGTTATAAATGATAACTCTCATCCACAGATATATTGAGGGAAGGCAACGAAGAGGATTTGAAAGCAAGGCAGAATTGCAGGAAACAGATTTCAGGAGGTAGATTCGAATCGCCTTTAAAGCACATGAAAAGCGGCAAAACGTCGACAATGATGCCCTTGGCCAAAAAGGGCGTATGCGTTTTTTCCTGAATATATTCAGGAAAAAACGCATACGCCCTTTTTGGCCAACCAAGCAACCTGGAAAGGCAAATCAGCGCTTCAAAGAAGTTTCGCTTCCCATCAGTCAAAAGGGTGATGCTGCAAAAAGTGTCAAAACCAGAAATGCAGGACAGGCCATGGAGAAATGGCAGCCTTGCTACGCTGATGGGCGGGATGTAAATTGCCAACAGCCACTCTGGAGAAGTGTACGGTGTGTCCTGAAACATCGAAAAAACACAGCTTAGGGAGCATAGGGCACGTCCACTCATGGGCGTATAAATTGGGAAAACTAAAAATCAGCAAGACACAGGCACCCCAAAGTTTAGGGCTGCTCTGTTGACAAGAACCTCCACTTCATGACAACTTAAATATCCCAGGAAAGAGAAAAATGGATAAAGATGTTGTGGTCCTTATGTACAATGGAATATCACTCAGACATGAAATCAATGTCATAAGGCTAGTAGAAGCAAGATGAGTGGACTTAGGTACGACGATTCTAAGTGAAATAAGTCACACAGAAAAAGACACTTATCATAAGCTATCACTTATAGAGGGAATGTAAAAACCGCTACAGTTGAACTGAATTACAAAACAGAACAGAGTCACACGTTTAGAAAACACACTATGGCTGCTTAACGGGAAAGGTGAGGTGGGGTGATGCATAAAACAAGGGTTTCAAATTCGCTCAGATACTGTTCCATACACCCAATATGTAATAGACAAGACGTACTCCTTGCTCACTGAACTGGACTAAACACCCCCTATTCACCGCACAAGAATATATCTGACTAGTAAGAATCGTAAAACCTATGTATTGATATCTCTCTGGAAGTGAGCCTAGTGGGTGTAAAGCCGCATAAACACAGCCGTGAAAAGCAGCTAAACCCCATTATAAAAATAAATTACTTTTAAAAACCCGTAAAACAAAGACAGTGAAAGAGACAGAAATTCTTACAAAATTCGTTCAGGGGCTGTGATGCAACCTGGATTGACCATATCTAGACCCACACTGGGATGAGACATAAGGGTGGACACTCTTGGGGCTGAGAGGTTGGGTGAGCAAACTCAGACCCTTTAAAGTAATACTGCGTGGTACCCATCCCATGGGTCCCAAATCTCCAGGTTCAAAGGCATCTTCCTACATCGAAAACATGCATGAGAAACCCAGAAGATGGTACACCGTGTGATTTTGAAAGGTTTCTAAAACGCACCCAATTTCTCATCTCCTTGTGCTCGGGTTCACCTTTCCAGCTACTTTACTAGCAATCTCCCTAATTGGAGAATCAGCACCTTTAAGCTCCTGTTCCCTACAGGTTGCAATTTGTCCTGAGAATGAACGGGAAGAGGGGCAAATAATGAGAGACTAGATCTAGGTGTTGGGACAGGCACAGGTCACTCTATTTTCCCATCAGGAAGAAGAATTAAACACAGGCTCAGCCTGCCGCCGGGAACCAGAATAGGGCCTGAGGCAATCCCGTGCTTTTGCGGCCAGCTCCCAAAAAAGACAGTTGAAAAATGGAGCTCAGGGGCACTGCAATTCACAAACCTGCTGAGTTATAAATGATAACTCTCGTCCACAAATATATTGAGGGAAGGCAACGAAGAGGATTTGAAAGCAAGGCAGAATTGCAGGAAACAGGTTTCAGGATGTAGATTCGAATCGCCTTTAAAGCACATGAAAAGTGGCAAAACGTCGACAGTGATGCCCTTGGCCAAAAAGGGCGTATGCGTTTTTTCCTGAATATATTCAGGAAAAAACGCATACGCCCTTTTTGGCCAACCAAGCAAACTGGAAATGCAAATCAGCGCTACAAAGAAGTCTCGCTTCCCATCGGTCAAAAGGGCCATGCTGCAAAAAGTGTCAAAACCAGAAATGCAGGACAGGCCATGGAGAAATGGCAGCCTTGCTACGCTGATGGGCGGGATGTAAATTGCCAACAGCCACTCTGGAGAAGTGTACGGTGTGTCCTGAAACATCGAAAAAACACAGCTTAGGGAGCATAGGGCACGTCCACTCATTGGCGTATAAATTGGGAAAACTAAAAATCAGCAAGACACAGGCACCCCAATGTTTAGGGCTGCTATGTTGACAAGAACCTCCACTTCATGACACCTTAAATATCCCAGGAAAGAGAAAAATGGATAAAGAAGTTGTGGTCCTTATGTACAAAGGAATATCACTCAGACATGAAATCAATGTCATAAGGCTAGTAGAAGCAAGATGAGTGGATTTAGGTATGACGATTCTAAGTGAAATAAGTCACACAGAAAAAGACACTTATCATAAGCTATCACTTATAGAGGGAATGTAAAAACCGCTACACTTGAACTGAATTACAAAACAGAACAGAGTCACACGTTTAGAAAACACACTATGGCTGCTTAACGGGAAAGGTGAGGTGGGGTGATGCATAAAACAAGGGTTTCAAATTCGCTCAGATACTGTTCCATACACCCAATATGTAATAGACAAGACCTACTCCTTGCTCAGTGAACTGGACTCAACACCCCCTATTCACCGCACAAGAATATATCTGACTAGTAAGAATCGTAAAACCTATGTATTGATATCTCTCTGGAAGTGAGCCAAGTGGGTGTAAAGCCGCATAAACACAGCCGTGAAAAGCAGCTAAACCCCATTATAAAAATAAATTACTTTAAAAACCCGTAAAACAAAGACAGTGAAAGAGAGAGAAATTCTTACAAAATTCGTTCAGGGGCTGTGATGACACCTGGATTGACCATATCTAGACCCACAGCTGGATGAGACATAAGGGTGGACACTCTTGGGGCTGAGAGGTTGGGTGAGGTTGGGTGAGCAAACGCAGACCCTTTAAAGTAATAGTGTGTGGTACCCATCCCATGGGTCCCAAATCTCCAGGTTCAAGGGCATCTTCCTACATCGAAAACATGCATGAGAAACCCAGAAGATGGTACACCGTGTGATTTTGAAAGGTTTCTAAAACGCACCCCATTTCTCATCTTCTTGTGCTCGGGTTCGCCTTTCCAGCTATTTTACTAGCAATCTCCCTACTTGGAGAATCAGCACCTTTAAGCTCCTGTTCCCTACAGGTTGCAATTTGTCCTGAGGATGAACGGGAAGAGGGGCAAACAATGAGAGACTAGATCTAGGTGTTGGGACAGGCCCAGGTCACTCTATTTTCCCATCAGGAAGAAGAATTAACCACAGGCTCAGCCTGCCGCCAGGAACCAGAATAGGGCCTGAGGCAATCCCGCGCTTTTGCGGCCAGCTACCAAAAAAGCGAGTTGAAAAATGGAGCTCAGGGACACTGCAATTCACAAACCCGCAGAGTTATAAATGATAACTCTCATCCACAGATATATTGAGGGAAGGCAACGAAGAGGATTTGAAAGCAAGGCAGAATTGCAGGAAACAGATTTCAGGAGGTAGATTCGAATCGCCTTTAAAGCACATGAAAAGCGGCAAAACGTCGACAATGATGCCCTTGGCCAAAAAGGGCGTATGCGTTTTTTCCTGAATATATTCAGGAAAAAACGCATACGCCCTTTTTGGCCAACCAAGCAACCTGGAAAGGCAAATCAGCGCTTCAAAGAAGTTTCGCTTCCCATCAGTCAAAAGGGTGATGCTGCAAAAAGTGTCAAAACCAGAAATGCAGGACAGGCCATGGAGAAATGGCAGCCTTGCTACGCTGATGGGCGGGATGTAAATTGCCAACAGCCACTCTGGAGAAGTGTACGGTGTGTCCTGAAACATCGAAAAAACACAGCTTAGGGAGCATAGGGCACGTCCACTCATGGGCGTATAAATTGGGAAAACTAAAAATCAGCAAGACACAGGCACCCCAAAGTTTAGGGCTGCTCTGTTGACAAGAACCTCCACTTCATGACAACTTAAATATCCCAGGAAAGAGAAAAATGGATAAAGATGTTGTGGTCCTTATGTACAATGGAATATCACTCAGACATGAAATCAATGTCATAAGGCTAGTAGAAGCAAGATGAGTGGACTTAGGTACGACGATTCTAAGTGAAATAAGTCACACAGAAAAAGACACTTATCATAAGCTATCACTTATAGAGGGAATGTAAAAACCGCTACACTTGAACTGAATTACAAAACAGAACAGAGTCACACGTTTAGAAAACACACTATGGCTGCTTAACGGGAAAGGTGAGGTGGGGTGATGCATAAAACAAGGGTTTCAAATTCGCTCAGATACTGTTCCATACACCCAATATGTAATAGACAAGACCTACTCCTTGCTCAGTGAACTGGACTCAACACCCCCTATTCACCGCACAAGAATATATGTGACTAGTAAGAATCTTAAAACCTATGTATTGATATCTGTCTGGAAGTGAGTCAAGTGGGTGTAAAGCCGCATAAACACAGGCGTGAAAAGCAGCTAAACCCCATTATAAAAATAAATTACTTTTAAAAACCCGTAAAACAAAGAGTGAAAGAGAGAGAAATTCTTACACAATTCGTTCAGGGGCTGTGATGCAACCTGGATTGACCATATCTAGACCCACACTGGGATGAGACATAAGGGTGGACACTCTTGGGGCTGAGAGGTTGGGTGAGCAAACTCAGACCCTTTAAATTAATACTGCGTGGTACCCATTCCATGGGTCCCAAATCTCCAGGTTCAAAGGCATCTTCCTACATCGAAAACATGCATGAGAAACCCAGAAGATGGTACACCGTGTGATTTTGAAAGGTTTCTAAAACGCACCCAATTTCTCATCTCCTTGTGCTCGGGTTCGCCTTTCCAGCTACTTTACTAGCAATCTCCCTACTTGGAGAATCAGCACCTTTAAGCTCCTGTTCCCTACAGGTTGCAATTTGTCCTGAGAATGAACGGGAAGAGGGGCAAATAATGAGAGACTAGATCTAGGTGTTGGGACAGGCACAGGTCACTCTATTTTCCCATCAGGAAGAAGAATTAAACACAGGCTCAGCCTGCCGCCGGGAACCAGAATAGGGCCTGAGGCAATCCCGCGCTTTTGCGGCCAGCTCCCAAAAAAGACAGTTGAAAAATGGAGCTCAGGGGCACTGCAATTCACAAACCTGCTGAGTTATAAATGATAACTCTCGTCCACAGATATATTGAGGGAAGGCAACGAAGAGGATTTGAAAGCAAGGCAGAATTGCAGGAAACAGGTTTCAGGATGTAGATTCGAATCGCCTTTAAAGCACATGAAAAGTGGCAAAACGTCGACAGTGATGCCCTTGGCCAAAAAGGGCGTATGCGTTTTTTCCTGAATATATTCAGGAAAAAACGCATACGCCCTTTTTGGCCAACCAAGCAAACTGGAAATGCAAATCAGCGCTACAAAGAAGTCTCGCTTCCCATCGGTCAAAAGGGCCATGCTGCAAAAAGTGTCAAAACCAGAAATGCAGGACAGGCCATGGAGAAATGGCAGCCTTGCTACGCTGATGGGCGGGATGTAAATTGCCAACAGCCACTCTGGAGGAGTGTACGGTGTGTCCTGAAACATCGAAAAAACACAGCTTAGGGAGCATAGGGCACGTCCACTCATTGGCGTATAAATTGGGAAAACTGAAAATCAGCAAGACACAGGCACCCCAATGTTTAGGGCTGCTATGTTGACAAGAACCTCCACTTCATGACACCTTAAATATCCCAGGAAAGAGAAAAATGGATAAAGAAGTTGTGGTCCTTATGTACAAAGGAATATCACTCAGACATGAAATCAATGTCATAAGGCTAGTAGAAGCAAGATGAGTGGATTTAGGTATGACGATTCTAAGTGAAATAAGTCACACAGAAAAAGACACTTATCATAAGCTATCACTTATAGAGGGAATGTAAAAACCGCTACACTTGAACTGAATTACAAAACAGAACAGAGTCACACGTTTAGAAAACACACTATGGCTGCTTAACGGGAAAGGTGAGGTGGGGTGATGCATAAAACAAGGGTTTCAAATTCGCTCAGATACTGTTCCATACACCCAATATGTAATAGACAAGACCTACTCCTTGCTCAGTGAACTGGACTCAACACCCCCTATTCACCGCACAAGAATATATCTGACTAGTAAGAATCGTAAAACCTATGTATTGATATCTCTCTGGAAGTGAGCCAAGTGGGTGTAAAGCCGCATAAACACAGCCGTGAAAAGCAGCTAAACCCCATTATAAAAATAAATTACTTTTAAAAACCCGTAAAACAAAGACAGTGAAAGAGAGAGAAATTCTTACAAAATTCGTTCAGGGGCTGTGATGCAACCTGGATTGACCATATCTAGACCCACAGCTGGATGAGACATAAGGGTGGACACTCTTGGGGCTGAGAGGTTGGGTGAGGTTGGGTGAGCAAACGCAGACCCTTTAAAGTAATACTGTGTGGTACCCATCCCATGGGTCCCAAATCTCCAGGTTCAAGGGCATCTTCCTACATCGAAAACATGCATGAGAAACCCAGAAGATGGTACACCGTGTGATTTTGAAAGGTTTCTAAAACGCACCCCATTTCTCATCTTCTTGTGCTCGGGTTCGCCTTTCCAGCTATTTTACTAGCAATCTCCCTACTTGGAGAATCAGCACCTTTAAGCTCCTGTTCCCTACAGGTTGCAATTTGTCCTGAGGATGAACGGGAAGAGGGGCAACCAATGAGAGACTAGATCTAGGTGTTGGGACAGGCCCAGGTCACTCTATTTTCCCATCAGAAAGAAGAATTAACCACAGGCTCAGCATGCCGCCAGGAACCAGAATAGGGCCTGAGGCAATCCCGCGCTTTTGCGGCCAGCTACCAAAAAAGCGAGTTGAAAAATGGAGCTCAGGGACACTGCAATTCACAAACCCGCAGAGTTATAAATGATAACTCTCATCCAAAGATATATTGAGGGAAGGCAACGAAGAGGATTTGAAAGCAAGGCAGAATTGCAGGAAACAGATTTCAGGAGGTAGATTCGAATCGCCTTTAAAGCACATGAAAAGCGGCAAAACGTCGACAATGATGCCCTTGGCCAAAAAAGGCGTATGCGTTTTTTCCTGAATATATTCAGGAAAAAACGCATACGCCCTTTTTGGCCAACCAAGCAACCTGGAAAGGCAAATCAGCGCTTCAAAGAAGTTTCGCTACCCATCGGTCAAAAGGGTCATGCTGCAAAAAGTGTCAAAACCAGAAATGCAGGACAGGCCATGGAGAAATGGCAGCCTTGCTACGCTGATGGGCGGGATGTAAATTGCCAACAGCCACTCTGGAGAAGTGTACGGTGTGTCCTGAAACATTGAAAAAACACAGCTTAGGGAGCATAGGGCACCTCCACTCATGGGCGTATAAATTGGGAAAACTAAAAATCAGCAAGACACAGGCACCCAAAAGTTTAGGGCTGCTCTGTTGACAAGAACCTCGACTTCATGACACCTTAAATATCCCAGGAAAGAGAAAAATGGATAAAGAAGTTGTAGTTCTTATGTACAATGGAATATCACTCAGACATGAAATCAATGTCATAAGGCTAGTAGAAGCAAGATGAGTGGATTTAGGTATGACGATTCTAAGTGAAATAAGTCACACAGAAAAAGACACTTATCATAAGCTATCACTTATAGAGGGAATGTAAAAACCGCTACACTTGAACTGAATTACAAAACAGAACAGAGTCACACGTTTAGAAAACACACTATGGTTGCTTAACGGGAAAGGTGAGGTGGGGTGATGCATAAAACAAGGGTTTCAAATTCGCTCAGATACTGTTCCATACACCCAATATGTAATAGACAAGACCGACTCCTTGCTCAGTGAACTGGACTCAACACCCCCTATTCACCGCACAAGAATATATCTGACTAGTAAGAATGGTAAAACCTATGTATTGATATCTCTCTGGAAGTGAGCCAAGTGGGTGTAAAGCCGCATAAACACAGCCGTGAAAAGCAGCTAAACCCCATTATAAAAATAAATTACTTTTAAAAACCCGTAAAACAAAGACAGTGAAAGAGAGAGAAATTCTTACAAAATTCGTTCAGGGGCTGTGATGCAACCTGGATTGACCATATCTAGACCCACAGCTGGATGAGACATAAGGGTGGACACTCTTGGGGCTGAGAGGTTGGGTGAGGTTGGGTGAGCAAACGCAGACCCTTTAAAGTAATACTGTGTGGTACCCATCCAATGGGTCCCAAATCTCCAGGTTCAAGGGCATCTTCCTACATCGAAAACATGCATGAGAAACCCAGAAGATGGTACACCGTGTGATTTTGAAAGGTTTATAAAACGCACCCCATTTCTCATCTTCTTGTGCTCGGGTTCGCCTTTCCAGCTATTTTACTAGAAATCTCCCTACTTGGAGAATCAGCACCTTTAAGCTCCTGTTCCCTACAGGTTGCAATTTATCCTGAGGATGAACGGGAAGAGGGGCAACCAATGAGAGACTAGATCTAGGTGTTGGGACAGGCCCAGGTCACTCTATTTTCCCATCAGGAAGAAGAATTAACCACAGGCTCAGCCTGCCGCCAGGAACCAGAATAGGGCCTGAGGCAATCCCGCGCTTTTGCGGCCAGCTACCAAAAAAGCGAGTTGAAAAATGGAGCTCAGGGACACTGCAATTCACAAACCCGCAGAGTTATAAATGATAACTCTCATCCACAGATATATTGAGGGAAGGCAACGAAGAGGATTTGAAAGCAAGGCAGAATTGCAGGAAACAGATTTCAGGAGGTAGATTCGAATCGCCTTTAAAGCACATGAAAAGCGGCAAAACGTCGACAATGATGCCCTTGGCCAAAAAGGGCGTATGCGTTTTTTCCTGAATATATTCAGGAAAAAACGCATACGCCCTTTTTGGCCAACCAAGCAACCTGGAAAGGCAAATCAGCGCTTCAAAGAAGTTTCGCTTCCCATCAGTCAAAAGGGTGATGCTGCAAAAAGTGTCAAAACCAGAAATGCAGGACAGGCCATGGAGAAATGGCAGCCTTGCTACGCTGATGGGCGGGATGTAAATTGCCAACAGCCACTCTGGAGAAGTGTACGGTGTGTCCTGAAACATCGAAAAAACACAGCTTAGGGAGCATAGGGCACGTCCACTCATGGGCGTATAAATTGGGAAAACTAAAAATCAGCAAGACACAGGCACCCCAAAGTTTAGGGCTGCTCTGTTGACAAGAACCTCCACTTCATGACAACTTAAATATCCCAGGAAAGAGAAAAATGGATAAAGAAGTTGTGGTCCTTATGTACAATGGAATATCACTCAGACATGAAATCAATGTCATAAGGCTAGTAGAAGCAAGATGAGTGGACTTAAGTACGACGATTCTAAGTGAAATAAGTCACACAGAAAAAGACACTTATCATAAGCTATCACTTATAGAGGGAATGTAAAAACCGCTACACTTGAACTGAATTACAAAACAGAACAGAGTCACACGTTTAGAAAACACACTATGGCTGCTTAACGGGAAAGGTGAGGTGGGGTGATGCATAAAACAAGGGTTTCAAATTCGCTCAGATACCGTTCCATACACCCAATATGTAATAGACAAGACCTACTCCTTGCTCAGTGAACTGGACTCAACACCCCCTATTCACGGCACAAGAATATATCTGACTAGTAAGAATCTTAAAACCTATATATTGATATCTCTCTGGAAGTGAGCCAAGTGGGTGTAAAGCCGCATAAACACAGCCGTGAAAAGCAGCTAAACCCCATTATAAAAATAAATTACTTTTAAAAACCCGTAAAACAAAGACAGTGAAAGAGAGAGAAATTCTTAAAAAATTCGTTCAGGGGCTGTGATGCAACCCGGATTGACCATATCTAGACCCACACCGGGATGAGACATAAGGGTGGACACTCTTGGGGCTGAGAGGTTGGGTGAGGTTGGGTGAGCAAACTCAGACCCTTTAAAGTAATACTGCGAGGTACCCATCACATGGGTCCCAAATCTCCAGGTTCAAAGGCATCTTCCTACATCGAAAACATGCATGAGAAACCCAGAAGATGGTACACCGTGTGATTTTGAAAGGTTTCTAAAACGCACCCAATTTCTCATCTCCTTGTGCTCGGGTTCACCTTTCCAGCTACTTTACTAGCAATCTCCCTACTTGGAGAATCAGCACCTTTAACCTCCTGTTCCCTACAGGTTGCAATTTGTCCTGAGGATGAACGGGAAGAGGGGAAACAAATGAGAGACTAGATCTAGGTGTTGGGACAGGCACAGGTCACTCTATTTTCCCATCAGGAAGAAGAATTAAACACAGGCTCAGCCTGCCGCCGGGAACCAGAATAGGGCCTGAGGCAATCCCGAGCTATTTCGTCCAGCTCCCAAAAAAGACAGTTCAAAAATGGAGCTCAGGGGCACTGCAATTCACAAACCTGCTGAGTTATAAATGATAACTCTCGTCCACAAATATATTGAGGGAAGGCAACGAAGAGGAGTTGAAAGCAAGGCAGAATTGCAGGAAACAGGTTTCAGGAGGTAGATTCGAATCGCCTTTAAAGCACATGAAAAGCGGCAAAACATCGACAGTGATGCCCTTGGCCAAAAAGGGCGTAAGCGTTTTTTCCTGAATATATTCAGGAAAAAACGCATACGCCCTTTTTGGCCAACCAAGCAACCTGGAAAGGCAAATCAGCGCTACAAAGAAGTCTCGCTTCCCATCCGTCAAAAGGGCCATGCTGCAAAAATTTTCAAAACCAGAAATGCAGGACAGGCCATGGAGAAATGGCAGCCTTGCTACGCTGATGGGCGGGATGTAAATTGCCAACAGCCACTCTGGAGAAGTGTACGGTGTGTCCTGAAACATCGAAAAAACACAGCTTAGGGAGCATAGGGCACGTCCACTCATGGGCGTATAAATTGGGAAAACTAAAAATCAGCAAGACACAGGCACCCCAATGTTTAGGGCTGCTATGTTGACAAGAACCTCCACTTCATGACACCTTAAATATCCCAGGAAAGAGAAAAATGGATAAAGAAGTTGTGGTCCTTATGTACAAAGGAATATCCCTCAGACATGAAATCAATGTCATAAGGCTAGTAGAAGCAAGATGAGTGGATTTAGGTATGACGATGCTAAGTGAAATAAGTCACACAGAAAAAGACACTTATCATAAGCTATCACTTATAGAGCGAATGTAAAAACCGCTACACTTGAACTGAATTACAAAACAGAACAGAGTCACACGTTTAGAAAACACACTATGGCTGCTTAACGGGAAAGGTGAGGTGGGGTGATGCATAAAACAAGGGTTTCAAATTCGCTCAGATACCGTTCCATACACCCAATATGTAATAGACAAGACCTACTCCTTGCTCAGTGAACTGGACTCAACACCCCCTATTCACCGCACAAGAATATATGTGACTAGTAAGAATCGTAAAACCTATGTATTGATATCTCTCTGGAAGTGTGTCAAGTGGGTGTAAAGCCGCATAAACACAGCCGTGAAAAGCAGCTAAACCCCATTATAAAAATAAATTACTTTTAAAATCCTGTAAAACAAAGACAGTGAAAGAGAGAGAAATTCTTACAAAATTCGTTCAGGAGCTGTGATGCAACCTGGATTGACCATATCTAGACCCACACCTGGATGAGACATAAGGGTGGACACTCTTGGGGCTGAGAGGTTGGGTGAGGTTGGGTGAGCAAACTCAGACCCTTTAAAGTAGTACTGCGTGGTACCCATCCCATGGGTCCCAAATCTCCAGGTTCAAGGGCATCTTCCTACATCGAAAACATGCATGAGAAACCCAGAAGATGGAACACCGTGTGATTTTGAAAGGTTTCTAAAACGCACCCAATTTCTCATCTCCTTGTGCTCGGGTTCGCCTTTCCAGCTACTTTACTAGCAATCTCCCTACTTGGAGAATCAGCACCTTTAAGCTCCTGTTCCCTACAGGTTGCAATTTGTCCTGAGGATGAACGGGAAGAGGGGCATCCAATGAGAGACTAGATCTAGGTGTTGGGACAGGCACAGGTCACTCTATTTTCCCATCAGGAAGAAGAATTAACCACAGGCTCAGCCTGCCGTCAGGAACCAGAATAGGGCCTGAGGCAATCCCGCGCTTTTGCGGCCAGCTCCCAAAAAAGCGAGTTGAAAAATGGAGCTCAGGGACACTGCAATTCACAAACCCGCAGAGTTATAAATGATAACTCTCATCCACAGATATATTGAGGGAAGGCAACGAAGAGGATTTGAAAGCAAGGCAGAATTGCAGGAAAGAGATTTCAGGAGGTAGATTCGAAACGCCTTTAAAGCACATGAAAAGCGGCAAAACGTCGACAATGATGCCCTTGGCCAAAAAGGGCGTATGCATTTTTTCCTGAATATATTCAGGAAAAAACGCATACGCTCTTTTTGGCCAACCACGCAACCTGGAAAGGCAAATCAGCGCTACAAAGAAGTCTCGCTTCCCATCGGTCAAAAGGGCCATGCTGCAAAAAGTGTCAAAACCAGAAATGCAGTACAGGCCATGGAGAAATGGCAGCCTTGCTACGCTGATGGGCGGGATGTAAATTGCCAAAAGCCACTCTGGAGAAGTGTACGGTGTGTCCTGAAACATCGAAAAAACACAGCTTAGGGAGCATAGGGCACATCCACTCATGGGCGTATAAATTGGGAAAACTAAAAATCAGCAAGACACAGGCACCCCAATGTTTAGGGCTGCTATGTTGACAAGAACCTCCACTTCATGACACCTTAAATATCCCAGGAAAGAGAAAAATGGATAAAGAAGTTGTGGTCCTTATCTACAAAGGAATATCACTCAGACATGAAATCAATGTCATAAGGCTAGTAGAAGCAAGATGAGTGGATTTAGGTACGACGATTCTAAGTGAAATAAGTCACACAGAAAAAGACACTTATCATAAGCTATCACTTATAGAGGGAATGTAAAAACCGCTACACTCGAACTGAATTACAGAACAGAACAGAATCACACGTTTAGAAAACACACTATGGCTGCTTAACGGGAAAGGTGAGGTGGGGTGATGCATAAAACAAGGGTTTCAAATTCGCTCAGATACCGTTCCATACACCCAATATGTAATAGACAAGACCTACTCCTTGCTCAGTGAACTGGACTCAACACCCCCTATTCACGGCACAAGAATATATCTGACTAGTAAGAATCTTAAAACCTATATATTGATATCTCTCTGGAAGGGAGCCAAGTGGGTGTAAAGCCGCATAAACACAGCCGTGAAAAGCAGCTAAACCCCATTATAAAAATAAATTACTTTTAAAAACCCGTAAAACAAAGACAGTGAAAGAGAGAGAAATTCTTACAAAATTCGTTCAGGGGCTGTGATGCAACCCGGATTGACCATATCTAGACCCACACCGGGATGAGACATAAGGGTGGACACTCTTGGGGCTGAGAGGTTGGGTGAGGTTGGGTGAGCAAACTCAGACCCTTTAAAGTAATACTGCGTGGTACCCATCCCATGGGTCCCAAATCTCCAGGTTCAAAGGCATCTTCCTACATCGAAAACATGCATGAGAAACCCAGAAGATGGTACACCGTGTGATTTTGAAAGGTTTCTAAAACGCACCCAATTTCTCATCTCCTTGTGCTCGGGTTCACCTTTCCAGCTACTTTACTAGCAATCTCCCTACTTGGAGAATCAGCACCTTTAACCTCCTGTTCCCTACAGGTTGCAATTTGTCCTGAGGATGAACGGGAAGAGGGGAAACAAATGAGAGACTAGATCTAGGTGTTGGGACAGGCACAGGTCACTCTATTTTCCCATCAGGAAGAAGAGTTAAACACAGGCTCAGCCTGCCGCCGGGAACCAGAATAGGGCCTGAGGCAATCCCGAGCTATTTCGGCCAGCTCCCAAAAAAGACAGTTCAAAAATGGAGCTCAGGGGCACTGCAATTCACAAACCTGCTGAGTTATAAATGATAACTCTCGTCCACAAATATATTGAGGGAAGGCAACGAAGAGGAGTTGAAAGCAAGGCAGAATTGCAGGAAACAGGTTTCAGGAGGTAGATTCGAATCGCCTTTAAAGCACATGAAAAGCGGCAAAACATCGACAGTGATGCCCTTGGCCAAAAAGGGCGTAAGCGTTTTTTCCTGAATATATTCAGGAAAAAACGCATACGCCCTTTTTGGCCAACCAAGCAACCTGGAAAGGCAAATCAGCGCTACAAAGAAGTCTCGCTTCCCATCCGTCAAAAGGGCCATGCTGCAAAAATTTTCAAAACCAGAAATGCAGGACAGGCCATGGAGAAATGGCAGCCTTGCTACGCTGATGGGCGGGATGTAAATTGCCAACAGCCACTCTGGAGAAGTGTACGGTGTGTCCTGAAACATCGAAAAAACACAGCTTAGGGAGCATAGGGCACGTCCACTCATGGGCGTATAAATTGGGAAAACTAAAAATCAGCAAGACACAGGCACCCCAATGTTTAGGGCTGCTATGTTGACAAGAACCTCCACTTCATGACACCTTAAATATCCCAGGAAAGAGAAAAATGGATAAAGAAGTTGTGGTCCTTATGTACAAAGGAATATCCCTCAGACATGAAATCAATGTCATAAGGCTAGTAGAAGCAAGATGAGTGGATTTAGGTATGACGATGCTAAGTGAAATAAGTCACACAGAAAAAGACACTTATCATAAGCTATCACTTATAGAGCGAATGTAAAAACCGCTACACTTGAACTGAATTACAAAACAGAACAGAGTCACACGTTTAGAAAACACACTATGGCTGCTTAACGGGAAAGGTGAGGTGGGGTGATGCATAAAACAAGGGTTTCAAATTCGCTCAGATACCGTTCCATACACCCAATATGTAATAGACAAGACCTACTCCTTGCTCAGTGAACTGGACTCAACACCCCCTATTCACCGCACAAGAATATATGTGACTAGTAAGAATCGTAAAACCTATGTATTGATATCTCTCTGGAAGTGTGTCAAGTGGGTGTAAAGCCGCATAAACACAGCCGTGAAAAGCAGCTAAACCCCATTATAAAAATAAATTACTTTTAAAATCCTGTAAAACAAAGACAGTGAAAGAGAGAGAAATTCTTACAAAATTCGTTCAGGAGCTGTGATGCAACCTGGATTGACCATATCTAGACCCACACCTGGATGAGACATAAGGGTGGACACTCTTGGGGCTGAGAGGTTGGGTGAGGTTGGGTGAGCAAACTCAGACCCTTTAAAGTAGTACTGCGTGGTACCCATCCCATGGGTCCCAAATCTCCAGGTTCAAGGGCATCTTCCTACATCGAAAACATGCATGAGAAACCCAGAAGATGGAACACCGTGTGATTTTGAAAGGTTTCTAAAACGCACCCAATTTCTCATCTCCTTGTGCTCGGGTTCGCCTTTCCAGCTACTTTACTAGCAATCTCCCTACTTGGAGAATCAGCACCTTTAAGCTCCTGTTCCCTACAGGTTGCAATTTGTCCTGAGGATGAACGGGAAGACGGGCAACCAATGAGAGACTAGATCTAGGTGTTGGGACAGGCACAGGTCACTCTATTTTCCCATCAGGAAGAAGAATTAACCACAGGCTCAGCCTGCCGTCAGGAACCAGAATAGGGCCTGAGGCAATCCCGCGCTTTTGCGGCCAGCTCCCAAAAAAGCGAGTTGAAAAATGGAGCTCAGGGACACTGCAATTCACAAACCCGCAGAGTTATAAATGATAACTCTCATCCACAGATATATTGAGGGAAGGCAACGAAGAGGATTTGAAAGCAAGGCAGAATTGCAGGAAAGAGATTTCAGGAGGTAGATTCGAAACGCCTTTAAAGCATATGAAAAGCGGCAAAACGTCGACAATGATGCCCTTGGCCAAAAAGGGCGTATGCATTTTTTCCTGAATATATTCAGGAAAAAACGCATACGCTCTTTTTAGCCAACCACGCAACCTGGAAAGGCAAATCAGCGCTACAAAGAAGTCTCGCTTCCCATCGGTCAAAAGGGCCATGCTGCAAAAAGTGTCAAAACCAGAAATGCAGTACAGGCCATGCAGAAATGGCAGCCTTGCTACGCTGATGGGCGGGATGTAAATTGCCAAAAGCCACTCTGGAGAAGTGTACGGTGTGTCCTGAAACATCGAAAAAACACAGCTTAGGGAGCATAGGGCACATCCACTCATGGGCGTATAAATTGGGAAAACTAAAAATCAGCAAGACACAGGCACCCCAATGTTTAGGGCTGCTATGTTGACAAGAACCTCCACTTCATGACACCTTAAATATCCCAGGAAAGAGAAAAATGGATAAAGAAGTTGTGGTCCTTATCTACAAAGGAATATCACTCAGACATGAAATCAATGTCATAAGGCTAGTAGAAGCAAGATGAGTGGATTTAGGTACGACGATTCTAAGTGAAATAAGTCACACAGAAAAAGACACTTATCATAAGCTATCACTTATAGAGGGAATGTAAAAACCGCTACACTCGAACTGAATTACAGAACAGAACAGAATCACACGTTTAGAAAACACACTATGGCTGCTTAACGGGAAAGGTGAGGTGGGGTGATGCATAAAACAAGGGTTTCAAATTCGCTCAGATACCGTTCCATACACCCAATATGTAATAGACAAGACCTACTCCTTGCTCAGTGAACTGGACTCAACACCCCCTATTCACGGCACAAGAATATATCTGACTAGTAAGAATCTTAAAACCTATATATTGATATCTCTCTGGAAGTGAGCCAAGTGGGTGTAAAGCCGCATAAACACAGCCGTGAAAAGCAGCTAAACCCCATTATAAAAATAAATTACTTTTAAAAACCCGTAAAACAAAGACAGTGAAAGAGAGAGAAATTCTTACAAAATTCGTTCAGGGGTGTGATGCAACCCGGATTGACCATATCTAGACCCACACCGGGATGAGACATAAGGGTGGACACTCTTGGGGCTGAGAGGTTGGGTGAGGTTGGGTGAGCAAACTCAGACCCTTTAAAGTAATACTGCGTGGTACCCATCCCATGGGTCCCAAATCTCCAGGTTCAAAGGCATCTTCCTACATCGAAAACATGCATGAGAAACCCAGAAGATGGTACACCGTGTGATTTTGAAAGGTTTCTAAAACGCACCCAATTTCTCATCTCCTTGTGCTCGGGTTCACCTTTCCAGCTACTTTACTAGCAATCTCCCTACTTGGAGAATCAGCACCTTTAACCTCCTGTTCCCTACAGGTTGCAATTTGTCCTGAGGATGAACGGGAAGAGGGGAAACAAATGAGAGACTAGATCTAGGTGTTGGGACAGGCACAGGTCACTCTATTTTCCCATCAGGAAGAAGAATTAAACACAGGCTCAGCCTGCCGCCGGGAACCAGAATAGGGCCTGAGGCAATCCCGAGCTATTTCAGCCAGCTCCCAAAAAAGACAGTTCAAAAATGGAGCTCAGGGGCACTGCAATTCACAAACCTGCTGAGTTATAAATGATAACTCTCGTCCACAAATATATTGAGGGAAGGCAACGAAGAGGAGTTGAAAGCAAGGCAGAATTGCAGGAAACAGGTTTCAGGAGGTAGATTCGAATCGCCTTTAAAGCACATGAAAAGTGGCAAAACATCGACAGTGATGCCCTTGGCCAAAAAGGGCGTAAGCGTTTTTTCCTGAATATATTCAGGAAAAAACGCATACGCCCTTTTTGGCCAACCAAGCAACCTGGAAAGGCAAATCAGCGCTACAAAGAAGTCTCGCTTCCCATCCGTCAAAAGGGCCATGCTGCAAAAATTTTCAAAACCAGAAATGCAGGACAGGCCATGGAGAAATGGCAGCCTTGCTACGCTGATGGGCGGGATGTAAATTGCCAACAGCCACTCTGGAGAAGTGTACGGTGTGTCCTGAAACATCGAAAAAACACAGCTTAGGGAGCATAGGGCACGTCCACTCATGGGCGTATAAATTGGGAAAACTAAAAATCAGCAAGACACAGGCACCCCAATGTTTAGGGCTGCTATGTTGACAAGAACCTCCACTTCATGACACCTTAAATATCCCAGGAAAGAGAAAAATGGATAAAGAAGTTGTGGTCCTTATGTACAAAGGAATATCCCTCAGACATGAAATCAATGTCATAAGGCTAGTAGAAGCAAGATGAGTGGATTTAGGTATGACGATGCTAAGTGAAATAAGTCACACAGAAAAAGACATTTATCATAAGCTATCACTTATAGAGCGAATGTAAAACCCGCTACACTTGAACTGAATTACAAAACAGAACAGAGTCACAAGTTTAGAAAACACACTATGGCTGCTTAACGGGAAAGGTGAGGTGGGGTGATGCATAAAACAAGGGTTTCAAATTCGCTCAGATACTGTTCCATACACCCAATATGTAATAGACAAGACCTACTCCTTGCTCAGTGAACTGGACTCAACACCCCCTATTCACCGCACAAGAATATATGTGACTAGTAAGAATCGTAAAACCTATGTATTGATATCTCTCTGGAAGTGTGTCAAGTGGGTGTAAAGCTGCATAAACACAGCCGTGAAAAGCAGCTAAACCCCATTATAAAAATAAATTACTTTTAAAATCCTGTAAAACAAAGACAGTGAAAGAGAGAGAAATTCTTAAAAAATTCTTTCAGGAGCTGTGATGCAACCTGGATTGACCATATCTAGACCCACACCTGGATGAGACATAAGGGTGGACACTCTTGGGGCTGAGAGGTTGGGTGAGGTTGGGTGAGCAAACTCAGACCCTTTAAAGTAGTACTGCGTGGTACCCATCCCATGGGTCCCAAATCTCCAGGTTCAAGGGCATCTTCCTACATCGAAAACATGCATGAGAAACCCAGAAGATGGAACACCGTGTGATTTTGAAAGGTTTCTAAAACGCACCCAATTTCTCATCTCCTTGTGCTCGGGTTCGCCTTTCCAGCTACTTTACTAGCAATCTCCCTACTTGGAGAATCAGCACCTTTAACCTCCTGTTCCATACAGGTTGCAATTTGTCCTAAGGATGAATGGGAAGAGGGGCAACCAATGAGAGACTACATATAGGTGTTGGGACAGGCACAGGTCACTCTATTTTCCCATCAGGAAGAAGAATTAACCACAGGCTCAGCCTGCCGTCAGGAACCAGAATAGGGCCTGAGGCAATCCCGCGCTTTTGCGGCCAGCTCCCAATAAAGCGAGTTGAAAAATGGAGCTCAGGGACACTGCAATTCACAAACCCGCAGAGTTATAAATGATAACTCTCATCCACAGATATATTGAGGGAAGGCAACGAAGAGGAGTTGAAAGCAAGGCAGAATTGCAGGAAAGAGATTTCAGGAGGTAGATTCGAAACGCCTTTAAAGCACATGAAAAGCGGCAAAACGTCGACAATGATGCCCTTGGCCAAAAAGGGCGTACGCATTTTTTCCTGAATATATTCAGGAAAAAACGCATACGCTCTTTTTGGCCAACCACGCAACCTGGAAAGGCAAATCAGCGCTACAAAGAAGTCTCGCTTCCCATCGGTCAAAAGGGCCATGCTGCAAAAAGTGTCAAAACCAGAAATGCAGTACAGGCCATGCAGAAATGGCAGCCTTGCTACGCTGATGGGCGGGATGTAAATTGCCAAAAGCCACTCTGGAGAAGTGTTCGGTGTGTCCTGAAACATCGAAAAAACACAGCTTAGGGAGCATAGGGCACATCCACTCATGGGCGTATAAATTGGGAAAACTAAAAATCAGCAAGACACAGGCACCCCAATGTTTAGGGCTGCTATGTTGACAAGAACCTCCACTTCATGACACCTTAAATATCCCAGGAAAGAGAAAAATGGATAAAGAAGTTGTGGTCCTTATCTACAAAGGAATATCACTCAGACATGAAATCAATGTCATAAGGCTAGTAGAAGCAAGATGAGTGGATTTAGGTACGACGATTCTAAGTGAAATAAGTCACACAGAAAAAGACACTTATCATAAGCTATCACTTATAGAGGGAATGTAAAAACCGCTACACTCGAACTGAATTACAGAACAGAACAGAATCACACGTTTAGAAAACACACTATGGCTGCTTAACGGGAAAGGTGAGGTGGGGTGATGCATAAAACAAGGGTTTCAAATTCGCTCAGATACCGTTCCATACACCCAATATGTAATAGACAAGACCTACTCCTTGCTCAGTGAACTGGACTCAACACCCCCTATTCACGGCACAAGAATATATCTGACTAGTAAGAATCTTAAAACCTATATATTGATATCTCTCTGGAAGTGAGCCAAGTGGGTGTAAAGCCGCATAAACACAGCCGTGAAAAGCAGCTAAACCCCATTATAAAAATAAATTACTTTTAAAAACCCGTAAAACAAAGACAGTGAAAGAGAGAGAAATTCTTACAAAATTCGTTCAGGGGCTGTGATGCAACCCGGATTGACCATATCTAGACCCACACCGGGATGAGACATAAGGGTGGACACTCTTGGGGCTGAGAGGTTGGGTGAGGTTGGGTGAGCAAACTCAGACCCTTTAAAGTAATACTGCGAGGTACCCATCCCATGGGTCCCAAATCTCCAGGTTCAAAGGCATCTTCCTACATCGAAAACATGCATGAGAAACCCAGAAGATGGTACACCGTGTGATTTTGAAAGGTTTCTAAAACGCACCCAATTTCTCATCTCCTTGTGCTCGGGTTCACCTTTCCAGCTACTTTACTAGCAATCTCCCTACTTGGAGAATCAGCACCTTTAACCTCCTGTTCCCTACAGGTTGCAATTTGTCCTGAGGATGAACGGGAAGAGGGGAAACAAATGAGAGACTAGATCTAGGTGTTGGGACAGGCACAGGTCACTCTATTTTCCCATCAGGAAGAAGAATTAACCACAGGCTCAGCCTGCCGTCAGGAACCAGAATAGGGCCTGAGGCAATCCCGCGCTTTTGCGGCCAGCTCCCAAAAAAGCGAGTTGAAAAATGGAGCTCAGGGACACTGCAATTCACAAACCCGCAGAGTTATAAATGATAACTCTCATCCACAGATATATTGAGGGAAGGCAACAAAGAGGATTTGAAAGCAAGGCAGAATTGCAGGAAAGAGATTTCAGGAGGTAGATTCGAAACGCCTTTAAAGCACATGAAAAGCGGCAAAACGTCGACAATGATGCCCTTGGCCAAAAAGGGCGTATGCATTTTTTCCTGAATATATTCAGGAAAAAACGCATACGCTCTTTTTGGCCAACCACGCAACCTGGAAAGGCAAATCAGCGCTACAAAGAAGTCTCGCTTCCCATCGGTCAAAAGGGCCATGCTGCAAAAAGTGTCAAAACCAGAAATGCAGTACAGGCCATGGAGAAATGGCAGCCTTGCTACGCTGATGGGCGGGATGTAAATTGCCAAAAGCCACTCTGGAGAAGTGTACGGTGTGTCCTGAAACATCGAAAAAACACAGCTTAGGGAGCATAGGGCACATCCACTCATGGGCGTATAAATTGGGAAAACTAAAAATCAGCAAGACACAGGCACCCCAATGTTTAGGGCTGCTATGTTGACAAGAACCTCCACTTCATGACACCTTAAATATCCCAGGAAAGAGAAAAATGGATAAAGAAGTTGTGGTCCTTATCTACAAAGGAATATCACTCAGACATGAAATCAATGTCATAAGGCTAGTAGAAGCAAGATGAGTGGATTTAGGTACGACGATTCTAAGTGAAATAAGTCACACAGAAAAAGACACTTATCATATGCTATCACTTATAGAGGGAATGTAAAAACCGCTACACTCGAACTGAATTACAGAACAGAACAGAATCACACGTTTAGAAAACACACTATGGCTGCTTAACGGGAAAGGTGAGGTGGGGTGATGCATAAAACAAGGGTTTCAAATTCGCTCAGATACCGTTCCATACACCCAATATGTAATAGACAAGACCTACTCCTTGCTCAGTGAACTGGACTCAACACCCCCTTATTCACGGCACAAGAATATATCTGACTAGTAAGAATCTTAAAACCTATATATTGATATCTCTCTGGAAGTGAGCCAAGTGGGTGTAAAGCCGCATAAACACAGCCGTGAAAAGAAGCTAAACCCCATTATAAAAATAAATTACTTTTAAAAACCCGTAAAACAAAGACAGTGAAAGAGAGAGAAATTCTTACAAAATTCGTTCAGGGGCTGTGATGCAACCCGGATTGACCATATCTAGACCCACACCGGGATGAGACATAAGGGTGGACACTCTTGGGGCTGAGAGTTTGGGTGAGGTTGGGTGAGCAAACTCAGACCCTTTAAAGTAATACTGCGTGGTACCCATCCCATGGGTCCCAAATCTCCAGGTTCAAAGGCATCTTCCTACATCGAAAACATGCATGAGAAACCCAGAAGATGGTACACCGTGTGATTTTGAAAGGTTTCTAAAACGCACCCAATTTCTCATCTCCTTGTGCTCGGGTTCACCTTTCCAGCTACTTTACTAGCAATCTCCCTACTTGGAGAATCAGCACCTTTAACCTCCTGTTCCCTACAGGTTGCAATTTGTCCTGAGGATGAACGGGAAGAGGGGAAACAAATGAGAGACTAGATCTAGGTGTTGGGACAGGCACAGGTCACTCTATTTTCCCATCAGGAAGAAGAGTTAAACACAGGCTCAGCCTGCCGCCGGGAACCAGAATAGGGCCTGAGGCAATCCCGAGCTATTTCGGCCAGCTCCCAAAAAAGACAGTTCAAAAATGGAGCTCAGGGGCACTGCAATTCACAAACCTGCTGAGTTATAAATGATAACTCTCGTCCACAAATATATTGAGGGAAGGCAACGAAGAGGAGTTGAAAGCAAGGCAGAATTGCAGGAAACAGGTTTCAGGAGGTAGATTCGAATCGCCTTTAAAGCACATGAAAAGTGGCAAAACATCGACAGTGATGCCCTTGGCCAAAAAGGGCGTAAGCGTTTTTTCCTGAATATATTCAGGAAAAAACGCATACGCCCTTTTTGGCCAACCAAGCAACCTGGAAAGGCAAATCAGCGCTACAAAGAAGTCTCGCTTCCCATCCGTCAAAAGGGCCATGCTGCAAAAATTTTCAAAACCAGAAATGCAGGACAGGCCATGGAGAAATGGCAGCCTTGCTACGCTGATGGGCGGGATGTAAATTGCCAACAGCCACTCTGGAGAAGTGTACGGTGTGTCCTGAAACATCGAAAAAACACAGCTTAGGGAGCATAGGGCACATCCACTCATGGGCGTATAAATTGGGAAAACTAAAAATCAGCAAGACACAGGCACCCCAATGTTTAGGGCTGCTATGTTGACAAGAACCTCCACTTCTGACACCTTAAATATCCCAGGAAAGAGAAAAATGGATAAAGAAGTTGTGGTCCTTATGTACAAAGGAATATCCCTCAGACATGAAATCAATGTCATAAGGCTAGTAGAAGCAAGATGAGTGGATTTAGGTATGACGATGCTAAGTGAAATAAGTCACACAGAAAAAGACACTTATCATAAGCTATCACTTATAGAGCGAATGTAAAAACCGCTACACTTGAACTGAATTACAAAACAGAACAGAGTCACACGTTTAGAAAACACACTATGGCTGCTTAACGGGAAAGGTGAGGTGGGGTGATGCATAAAACAAGGGTTTCAAATTCGCTCAGATACTGTTCCATACACCCAATATGTAATAGACAAGACCTACTCCTTGCTCAGTGAACTGGACTCAACACCCCCTATTCACCGCACAAGAATATATGTGACTAGTAAGAATCGTAAAACCTATGTATTGATATCTCTCTGGAAGTGTGTCAAGTGGGTGTAAAGCTGCATAAACACAGCCGTGAAAAGCAGCTAAACCCCATTATAAAAATAAATTACTTTTAAAATCCTGTAAAACAAAGACAGTGAAAGAGAGAGAAATTCTTAAAAAATTCTTTCAGGAGCTGTGATGCAACCTGGATTGACCATATCTAGACCCACACCTGGATGAGACATAAGGGTGGACACTCTTGGGGCTGAGAGGTTGGGTGAGGTTGGGTGAGCAAACTCAGACCCTTTAAAGTAGTACTGCGTGGTACCCATCCCATGGGTCCCAAATCTCCAGGTTCAAGGGCATCTTCCTACATCGAAAACATGCATGAGAAACCCAGAAGATGGAACACCGTGTGATTTTGAAAGGTTTCTAAAACGCACCCAATTTCTCATCTCCTTGTGCTCGGGTTCGCCTTTCCAGCTACTTTACTAGCAATCTCCCTACTTGGAGAATCAGCACCTTTAACCTCCTGTTCCATACAGGTTGCAATTTGTCCTAAGGATGAATGGGAAGAGGGGCAACCAATGAGAGACTACATATAGGTGTTGGGACAGGCACAGGTCACTCTATTTTCCCATCAGGAAGAAGAATTAACCACAGGCTCAGCCTGCCGTCAGGAACCAGAATAGGGCCTGAGGCAATCCCGCGCTTTTGCGGCCAGCTCCCAATAAAGCGAGTTGAAAAATGGAGCTCAGGGACACTGCAATTCACAAACCCGTAGAGTTATAAATGATAACTCTCATCCACAGATATATTGAGGGAAGGCAACGAAGAGGATTTGAAAGCAAGGCAGAATTGCAGGAAAGAGATTTCAGGAGGTAGATTCGAAACGCCTTTAAAGCACATGAAAAGCGGCAAAACGTCGACAATGATGCCCTTGGCCAAAAAGGGCGTACGCATTTTTTCCTGAATATATTCAGGAAAAAACGCATACGCTCTTTTTGGCCAACCACGCAACCTGGAAAGGCAAATCAGCGCTACAAAGAAGTCTCGCTTCCCATCGGTCAAAAGGGCCATGCTGCAAAAAGTGTCAAAACCAGAAATGCAGTACAGGCCATGGAGAAATGGCAGCCTTGCTACGCTGATGGGCGGGATGTAAATTGCCAAAAGCCACTCTGGAGAAGTGTTCGGTGTGTCCTGAAACATCGAAAAAACACAGCTTAGGGAGCATAGGGCACATCCACTCATGGGCGTATAAATTGGGAAAACTAAAAATCAGCAAGACACAGGCACCCCAATGTTTAGGGCTGCTATGTTGACAAGAACCTCCACTTCATGACACCTTAAATATCCCAGGAAAGAGAAAAATGGATAAAGAAGTTGTGGTCCTTATCTACAAAGGAATATCACTCAGACATGAAATCAATGTCATAAGGCTAGTAGAAGCAAGATGAGTGGATTTAGGTACGACGATTCTAAGTGAAATAAGTCACACAGAAAAAGACACTTATCATAAGCTATCACTTATAGAGGGAATGTAAAAACCGCTACACTCGAACTGAATTACAGAACAGAACAGAATCACACGTTTAGAAAACACACTATGGCTGCTTAACGGGAAAGGTGAGGTGGGGTGATGCATAAAACAAGGGTTTCAAATTCGCTCAGATACCGTTCCATACACCCAATATGTAATAGACAAGACCTACTCCTTGCTCAGTGAACTGGACTCAACACCCCCTATTCACGGCACAAGAATATATCTGACTAGTAAGAATCTTAAAACCTATATATTGATATCTCTCTGGAAGTGAGCCAAGTGGGTGTAAAGCCGCATAAACACAGCCGTGAAAAGCAGCTAAACCCCATTATAAAAATAAATTACTTTTAAAAACCCGTAAAACAAAGACAGTGAAAGAGAGAGAAATTCTTAAAAAATTCGTTCAGGGGCTGTGATGCAACCCGGATTGACCATATCTAGACCCACACCGGGATGAGACATAAGGGTGGACACTCTTGGGGCTGAGAGGTTGGGTGAGGTTGGGTGAGCAAACTCAGACCCTTTAAAGTAATACTGCGAGGTACCCATCCCATGGGTCCCAAATCTCCAGGTTCAAAGGCATCTTCCTACATCGAAAACATGCATGAGAAACCCAGAAGATGGTACACCGTGTGATTTTGAAAGGTTTCTAAAACGCACCCAATTTCTCATCTCCTTGTGCTCGGGTTCACCTTTCCAGCTACTTTACTAGCAATCTCCCTACTTGGAGAAACAGCACCTTTAACCTCCTGTTCCCTACAGGTTGCAATTTGTCCTGAGGATGAACGGGAAGAGGGAAAACAAATGAGAGACTAGATCTAGGTGTTGGGACAGGCACAGGTCACTCTATTTTCCCATCAGGAAGAAGAATTAAACACAGGCTCAGCCTGCCGCCGGGAACCAGAATAGGGCCTGAGGCAATCCCGAGCTATTTCGTCCAGCTCCCAAAAAAGACAGTTCAAAAATGGAGCTCAGGGGCACTGCAATTCACAAACCTGCTGAGTTATAAATGATAACTCTCGTCCACAAATATATTGAGGGAAGGCAACGAAGAGGAGTTGAAAGCAAGGCAGAATTGCAGGAAACAGGTTTCAGGAGGTAGATTCGAATCGCCTTTAAAGCACATGAAAAGCGGCAAAACATCGACAGTGATGCCCTTGGCCAAAAAGGGCGTAAGCGTTTTTTCCTGAATATATTCAGGAAAAAACGCATACGCCCTTTTTGGCCAACCAAGCAACCTGGAAAGGCAAATCAGCGCTACAAAGAAGTCTCGCTTCCCATCCGTCAAAAGGGCCATGCTGCAAAAATTTTCAAAACCAGAAATGCAGGACAGGCCATGGAGAAATGACAGCCTTGCTACGCTGATGGGCGGGATGTAAATTGCCAACAGCCACTCTGGAGAAGTGTACGGTGTGTCCTGAAACATCGAAAAAACACAGCTTAGGGAGCATAGGGCACGTCCACTCATGGGCGTATAAATTGGGAAAACTAAAAATCAGCAAGACACAGGCACCCCAATGTTTAGGGCTGCTATGTTGACAAGAACCTCCACTTCATGACACCTTAAATATCCCAGGAAAGAGAAAAATGGATAAAGAAGTTGTGGTCCTTATGTACAAAGGAATATCCCTCAGACATGAAATCAATGTCATAAGGCTAGTAGAAGCAAGATGAGTGGATTTAGGTATGACGATGCTAAGTGAAATAAGTCACACAGAAAAAGACACTTATCATAAGCTATCACTTATAGAGCGAATGTAAAAACCGCTACACTTGAACTGAATTACAAAACAGAACAGAGTCACACGTTTAGAAAACACACTATGGCTGCTTAACGGGAAAGGTGAGGTGGGGTGATGCATAAAACAAGGGTTTCAAATTCGCTCAGATACCGTTCCATACACCCAATATGTAATAGACAAGACCTACTCCTTGCTCAGTGAACTGGACTCAACACCCCCTATTCACCGCACAAGAATATATGTGACTAGTAAGAATCGTAAAACCTATGTATTGATATCTCTCTGGAAGTGTGTCAAGTGGGTGTAAAGCCGCATAAACACAGCCGTGAAAAGCAGCTAAACCCCATTATAAAAATAAATTACTTTTAAAATCCTGTAAAACAAAGACAGTGAAAGAGAGAGAAATTCTTACAAAATTCGTTCAGGAGCTGTGATGCAACCTGGATTGACCATATCTAGACCCACACCTGGATGAGACATAAGGGTGGACACTCTTGGGGCTGAGAGGTTGGGTGAGGTTGGGTGAGCAAACTCAGACCCTTTAAAGTAGTACTGCGTGGTACCCATCCCATGGGTCCCAAATCTCCAGGTTCAAGGGCATCTTCCTACATCGAAAACATGCATGAGAAACCCAGAAGATGGAACACCGTGTGATTTTGAAAGGTTTCTAAAACGCACCCAATTTCTCATCTCCTTGTGCTCGGGTTCGCCTTTCCACCTACTTTACTAGCAATCTCCCTACTTGGAGAATCAGCACCTTTAAGCTCCTGTTCCCTACAGGTTGCAATTTGTCCTGAGGATGAACGGGAAGAGGGGCAACCAATGAGAGACTAGATCTAGGTGTTGGGACAGGCACAGGTCACTCTATTTTCCCATCAGGAAGAAGAATTAACCACAGGCTCAGCCTGCCGTCAGGAACCAGAATAGGGCCTGAGGCAATCCCGCGCTTTTGCGGCCAGCTCCCAAAAAAGCGAGTTGAAAAATGGAGCTCAGGGACACTGCAATTCACAAACCCGCAGAGTTATAAATGATAACTCTCATCCACAGATATATTGAGGGAAGGCAACGAAGAGGATTTGAAAGCAAGGCAGAATTGCAGGAAAGAGATTTCAGGAGGTAGATTCGAAACGCCTTTAAAGCACATGAAAAGCGGCAAAACGTCGACAATGATGCCCTTGGCCAAAAAGGGCGTATGCATTTTTTCCTGAATATATTCAGGAAAAAACGCATACGCTCTTTTTGGCCAACCACGCAACCTGGAAAGGCAAATCAGCGCTACAAAGAAGTCTCGCTTCCCATCGGTCAAAAGGGCCATGCTGCAAAAAGTGTCAAAACCAGAAATGCAGGACAGGCCATGGAGAAATGGCAGCCTTGCTACGCTGATGGGCGGGATGTAAATTGCCAAAAGCCACTCTGGAGAAGTGTACGGTGTGTCCTGAAACATCGAAAAAACACAGCTTAGGGAGCATAGGGCACATCCACTCATGGGCGTATAAATTGGGAAAACTAAAAATCAGCAAGACACAGGCACCCCAATGTTTAGGGCTGCTATGTTGACAAGAACCTCCACTTCATGACACCTTAAATATCCCAGGAAAGAGAAAAATGGATAAAGAAGTTGTGGTCCTTATCTACAAAGGAATATCACTCAGACATGAAATCAATGTCATAAGGCTAGTAGAAGCAAGATGAGTGGATTTAGGTACGACGATTCTAAGTGAAATAAGTCACACAGAAAAAGACACTTATCATAAGCTATCACTTATAGAGGGAATGTAAAAACCGCTACACTCGAACTGAATTACAGAACAGAACAGAATCACACGTTTAGAAAACACACTATGGCTGCTTAACGGGAAAGGTGAGGTGGGGTGATGCATAAAACAAGGGTTTCAAATTCGCTCAGATACCGTTCCATACACCCAATATGTAATAGACAAGACCTACTCCTTGCTCAGTGAACTGGACTCAACACCCCCTATTCACGGCACAAGAATATATCTGACTAGTAAGAATCTTAAAACCTATATATTGATATCTCTCTGGAAGTGAGCCAAGTGGGTGTAAAGCCGCATAAACACAGCCGTGAAAAGCAGCTAAAACCCATTATAAAAATAAATTACTTTTAAAAACCCGTAAAACAAAGACAGTGAAAGAGAGAGAAATTCTTACAAAATTCGTTCAGGGGCTGTGATGCAACCCGGATTGACCATATCTAGACCCACACCGGGATGAGACATAAGGGTGGACACTCTTGGGGCTGAGAGGTTGGGTGAGGTTGGGTGAGCAAACTCAGACCCTTTAAAGTAATACTGCGTGGTACCCATCCCATGGGTCCCAAATCTCCAGGTTCAAAGGCATCTTCCTACATCGAAAACATGCATGAGAAACCCAGAAGATGGTACACCGTGTGATTTTGAAAGGTTTCTAAAACGCACCCAATTTCTCATCTCCTTGTGCTCGGGTTCACCTTTCCAGCTACTTTACTAGCAATCTCCCTACTTGGAGAATCAGCACCTTTAACCTCCTGTTCCCTACAGGTTGCAATTTGTCCTGAGGATGAACGGGAAGAGGGGAAACAAATGAGAGACTAGATCTAGGTGTTGGGACAGGCACAGGTCACTCTATTTTCCCATCAGGAAGAAGAGTTAAACACAGGCTCAGCCTGCCGCCGGGAACCAGAATAGGGCCTGAGGCAATCCCGAGCTATTTCGGCCAGCTCCCAAAAAAGACAGTTCAAAAATGGAGCTCAGGGGCACTGCAATTCACAAACCTGCTGAGTTATAAATGATAACTCTCGTCCACAAATATATTGAGGGAAGGCAACGAAGAGGAGTTGAAAGCAAGGCAGAATTGCAGGAAACAGGTTTCAGGAGGTAGATTCGAATCGCCTTTAAAGCACATGAAAAGTGGCAAAACATCGACAGTGATGCCCTTGGCCAAAAAGGGCGTAAGCGTTTTTTCCTGAATATATTCAGGAAAAAACGCATACGCCCTTTTTGGCCAACCAAGCAACCTGGAAAGGCAAATCAGCGCTACAAAGAAGTCTCGCTTCCCATCCGTCAAAAGGGCCATGCTGCAAAAATTTTCAAAACCAGAAATGCAGGACAGGCCATGGAGAAATGGCAGCCTTGCTACGCTGATGGGCGGGATGTAAATTGCCAACAGCCACTCTGGAGAAGTGTACGGTGTGTCCTGAAACATCGAAAAAACACAGCTTAGGGAGCATAGGGCACGTCCACTCATGGGCGTATAAATTGGGAAAACTAAAAATCAGCAAGACACAGGCACCCCAATGTTTAGGGCTGCTATGTTGACAAGAACCTCCACTTCATGACACCTTAAATATCCCAGGAAAGAGAAAAATGGATAAAGAAGTTGTGGTCCTTATGTACAAAGGAATATCCCTCAGACATGAAATCAATGTCATAAGGCTAGTAGAAGCAAGATGAGTGGATTTAGGTATGACGATGCTAAGTGAAATAAGTCACACAGAAAAAGACACTTATCATAAGCTATCACTTATAGAGCGAATGTAAAAACCGCTACACTTGAACTGAATTACAAAACAGAACAGAGTCACACGTTTAGAAAACACACTATGGCTGCTTAACGGGAAAGGTGAGGTGGGGTGATGCATAAAACAAGGGTTTCAAATTCGCTCAGATACTGTTCCATACACCCAATATGTAATAGACAAGACCTACTCCTTGCTCAGTGAACTGGACTCAACACCCCCTATTCACCGCACAAGAATATATGTGACTAGTAAGAATCGTAAAACCTATGTATTGATATCTCTCTGGAAGTGTGTCAAGTGGGTGTAAAGCTGCATAAACACAGCCGTGAAAAGCAGCTAAACCCCATTATAAAAATAAATTACTTTTAAAATCCTGTAAAACAAAGACAGTGAAAGAGAGAGAAATTCTTAAAAAATTCTTTCAGGAGCTGTGATGCAACCTGGATTGACCATATCTAGACCCACACCTGGATGAGACATAAGGGTGGACACTCTTGGGGCTGAGAGGTTGGGTGAGGTTGGGTGAGCAAACTCAGACCCTTTAAAGTAGTACTGCGTGGTACCCATCCCATGGGTCCCAAATCTCCAGGTTCAAGGGCATCTTCCTACATCGAAAACATGCATGAGAAACCCAGAAGATGGTACACCGTGTGATTTTGAAAGGTTTCTAAAACGCACCCCATTTCTCATCTCCTTGTGCTCGGGTTCGCCTTTCCAGCTACTTTACTAGCAATCTCCCTACTTGGAGAATCAGCACCTTTAACCTCCTGTTCCATACAGGTTGCAATTTGTCCTAAGGATGAATGGGAAGAGGGGCAACCAATGAGAGACTACATATAGGTGTTGGGACAGGCACAGGTCACTCTATTTTCCCATCAGGAAGAAGAATTAACCACAGGCTCAGCCTGCCGTCAGGAACCAGAATAGGGCCTGAGGCAATCCCGCGCTTTTGCGGCCAGCTCCCAATAAAGCGAGTTGAAAAATGGAGCTCAGGGACACTGCAATTCACAAACCCGTAGAGTTATAAATGATAACTCTCATCCACAGATATATTGAGGGAAGGCAACGAAGAGGATTTGAAAGCAAGGCAGAATTGCAGGAAAGAGATTTCAGGAGGTAGATTCGAAACGCCTTTAAAGCACATGAAAAGCGGCAAAACGTCGACAATGATGCCCTTGGCCAAAAAGGGCGTACGCATTTTTTCCTGAATATATTCAGGAAAAAACGCATACGCTCTTTTTGGCCAACCACGCAACCTGGAAAGGCAAATCAGCGCTACAAAGAAGTCTCGCTTCCCATCGGTCAAAAGGGCCATGCTGCAAAAAGTGTCAAAACCAGAAATGCAGTACAGGCCATGGAGAAATGGCAGCCTTGCTACGCTGATGGGCGGGATGTAAATTGCCAAAAGCCACTCTGGAGAAGTGTTCGGTGTGTCCTGAAACATCGAAAAAACACAGCTTAGGGAGCATAGGGCACATCCACTCATGGGCGTATAAATTGGGAAAACTAAAAATCAGCAAGACACAGGCACCCCAATGTTTAGGGCTGCTATGTTGACAAGAACCTCCACTTCATGACACCTTAAATATCCCAGGAAAGAGAAAAATGGATAAAGAAGTTGTGGTCCTTATCTACAAAGGAATATCACTCAGACATGAAATCAATGTCATAAGGCTAGTAGAAGCAAGATGAGTGGATTTAGGTACGACGATTCTAAGTGAAATAAGTCACACAGAAAAAGACACTTATCATAAGCTATCACTTATAGAGGGAATGTAAAAACCGCTACACTCGAACTGAATTACAGAACAGAACAGAATCACACGTTTAGAAAACACACTATGGCTGCTTAACGGGAAAGGTGAGGTGGGGTGATGCATAAAACAAGGGTTTCAAATTCGCTCAGATACCGTTCCATACACCCAATATGTAATAGACAAGACCTACTCCTTGCTCAGTGAACTGGACTCAACACCCCCTATTCACGGCACAAGAATATATCTGACTAGTAAGAATCTTAAAACCTATATATAGATATCTCTCTGGAAGTGAGCCAAGTGGGTGTAAAGCCGCATAAACACAGCCGTGAAAAGCAGCTAAACCCCATTATAAAAATAAATTACTTTTAAAAACCCGTAAAACAAAGACAGTGAAAGAGAGAGAAATTCTTAAAAAATTCGTTCAGGGGCTGTGATGCAACCCGGATTGACCATATCTAGACCCACACCGGGATGAGACATAAGGGTGGACACTCTTGGGGCTGAGAGGTTGGGTGAGGTTGGGTGAGCAAACTCAGACCCTTTAAAGTAATACTGCGAGGTACCCATCCCATGGGTCCCAAATCTCCAGGTTCAAAGGCATCTTCCTACATCGAAAACATGCATGAGAAACCCAGAAGATGGTACACCGTGTGATTTTGAAAGGTTTCTAAAACGCACCCAATTTCTCATCTCCTTGTGCTCGGGTTCACCTTTCCAGCTACTTTACTAGCAATCTCCCTACTTGGAGAATCAGCACCTTTAACCTCCTGTTCCCTACAGGTTGCAATTTGTCCTGAGGATGAACGGGAAGAGGGAAAACAAATGAGAGACTAGATCTAGGTGTTGGGACAGGCACAGGTCACTCTATTTTCCCATCAGGAAGAAGAATTAAACACAGGCTCAGCCTGCCGCCGGGAACCAGAATAGGGCCTGAGGCAATCCCGAGCTATTTCGTCCAGCTCCCAAAAAAGACAGTTCAAAAATGGAGCTCAGGGGCACTGCAATTCACAAACCTGCTGAGTTATAAATGATAACTCTCGTCCACAAATATATTGAGGGAAGGCAACGAAGAGGAGTTGAAAGCAAGGCAGAATTGCAGGAAACAGGTTTCAGGAGGTAGATTCGAATCGCCTTTAAAGCACATGAAAAGCGGCAAAACATCGACAGTGATGCCCTTGGCCAAAAAGGGCGTAAGCGTTTTTTCCTGAATATATTCAGGAAAAAACGCATACGCCCTTTTTGGCCAACCAAGCAACCTGGAAAGGCAAATCAGCGCTACAAAGAAGTCTCGCTTCCCATCCGTCAAAAGGGACATGCTGCAAAAATTTTCAAAACCAGAAATGCAGGACAGGCCATGGAGAAATGGCAGCCTTGCTACGCTGATGGGCGGGATGTAAATTGCCAACAGCCACTCTGGAGAAGTGTACGGTGTGTCCTGAAACATCGAAAAAACACAGCTTAGGGAGCATAGGGCACGTCCACTCATGGGCGTATAAATTGGGAAAACTAAAAATCAGCAAGACACAGGCACCCCAATGTTTAGGGCTGCTATGTTGACAAGAACCTCCACTTCATGACACCTTAAATATCCCAGGAAAGAGAAAAATGGATAAAGAAGTTGTGGTCCTTATGTACAAAGGAATATCCCTCAGACATGAAATCAATGTCATAAGGCTAGTAGAAGCAAGATGAGTGGATTTAGGTATGACGATGCTAAGTGAAATAAGTCACACAGAAAAAGACACTTATCATAAGCTATCACTTATAGAGCGAATGTAAAAACCGCTACACTTGAACTGAATTACAAAACAGAACAGAGTCACACGTTTAGAAAACACACTATGGCTGCTTAACGGGAAAGGTGAGGTGGGGTGATGCATAAAACAAGGGTTTCAAATTCGCTCAGATACCGTTCCATACACCCAATATGTAATAGACAAGACCTACTCCTTGCTCAGTGAACTGGACTCAACACCCCCTATTCACCGCACAAGAATATATGTGACTAGTAAGAATCGTAAAACCTATGTATTGATATCTCTCTGGAAGTGTGTCAAGTGGGTGTAAAGCCGCATAAACACAGCCGTGAAAAGCAGCTAAACCCCATTATAAAAATAAATTACTTTTAAAATCCTGTAAAACAAAGACAGTGAAAGAGAGAGAAATTCTTACAAAATTCGTTCAGGAGCTGTGATGCAACCTGGATTGACCATATCTAGACCCACACCTGGATGAGACATAAGGGTGGACACTCTTGGGGCTGAGAGGTTGGGTGAGGTTGGGTGAGCAAACTCAGACCCTTTAAAGTAGTACTGCGTGGTACCCATCCCATGGGTCCCAAATCTCCAGGTTCAAGGGCATCTTCCTACATCGAAAACATGCATGAGAAACCCAGAAGATGGAACACCGTGTGATTTTGAAAGGTTTCTAAAACGCACCCAATTTCTCATCTCCTTGTGCTCGGGTTCGCCTTTCCACCTACTTTACTAGCAATCTCCCTACTTGGAGAATCAGCACCTTTAAGCTCCTGTTCCCTACAGGTTGCAATTTGTCCTGAGGATGAACGGGAAGAGGGGCAACCAATGAGAGACTAGATCTAGGTGTTGGGACAGGCACAGGTCACTCTATTTTCCCATCAGGAAGAAGAATTAACCACAGGCTCAGCCTGCCGTCAGGAACCAGAATAGGGCCTGAGGCAATCCCGCGCTTTTGCGGCCAGCTCCCAAAAAAGCGAGTTGAAAAATGGAGCTCAGGGACACTGCAATTCACAAACCCGCAGAGTTATAAATGATAACTCTCATCCACAGATATATTGAGGGAAGGCAACGAAGAGGATTTGAAAGCAAGGCAGAATTGCAGGAAAGAGATTTCAGGAGGTAGATTCGAAACGCCTTTAAAGCACATGAAAAGCGGCAAAACGTCGACAATGATGCCCTTGGCCAAAAAGGGCGTATGCATTTTTTCCTGAATATATTCAGGAAAAAACGCATACGCTCTTTTTGGCCAACCACGCAACCTGGAAAGGCAAATCAGCGCTACAAAGAAGTCTCGCTTCCCATCGGTCAAAAGGGCCATGCTGCAAAAAGTGTCAAAACCAGAAATGCAGTACAGGCCATGGAGAAATGGCAGCCTTGCTACGCTGATGGGCGGGATGTAAATTGCCAAAAGCCACTCTGGAGAAGTGTACGGTGTGTCCTGAAACATCGAAAAAACACAGCTTAGGGAGCATAGGGCACATCCACTCATGGGCGTATAAATTGGGAAAACTAAAAATCAGCAAGACACAGGCACCCCAATGTTTAGGGCTGCTATGTTGACAAGAACCTCCACTTCATGACACCTTAAATATCCCAGGAAAGAGAAAAATGGATAAAGAAGTTGTGGTCCTTATCTACAAAGGAATATCACTCAGACATGAAATCAATGTCATAAGGCTAGTAGAAGCAAGATGAGTGGATTTAGGTACGACGATTCTAAGTGAAATAAGTCACACAGAAAAAGACACTTATCATAAGCTATCACTTATAGAGGGAATGTAAAAACCGCTACACTCGAACTGAATTACAGAACAGAACAGAATCACACGTTTAGAAAACACACTATGGCTGCTTAACGGGAAAGGTGAGGTGGGGTGATGCATAAAACAAGGGTTTCAAATTCGCTCAGATACCGTTCCATACACCCAATATGTAATAGACAAGACCTACTCCTTGCTCAGTGAACTGGACTCAACACCCCCTATTCACGGCACAAGAATATATCTGACTAGTAAGAATCTTAAAACCTATATATTGATATCTCTCTGGAAGTGAGCCAAGTGGGTGTAAAGCCGCATAAACACAGCCGTGAAAAGCAGCTAAACCCCATTATAAAAATAAATTACTTTTAAAAACCCGTAAAACAAAGACAGTGAAAGAGAGAGAAATTCTTACAAAATTCGTTCAGGGGCTGTGATGCAACCCGGATTGACCATATCTAGACCCACACCGGGATGAGACATAAGGGTGGACACTCTTGGGGCTGAGAGGTTGGGTGAGGTTGGGTGAGCAAACTCAGACCCTTTAAAGTAATACTGCGTGGTACCCATCCCATGGGTCCCAAATCTCCAGGTTCAAAGGCATCTTCCTACATCGAAAACATGCATGAGAAACCCAGAAGATGGTACACCGTGTGATTTTGAAAGGTTTCTAAAACGCACCCAATTTCTCATCTCCTTGTGCTCGGGTTCACCTTTCCAGCTACTTTACTAGCAATCTCCCTTCTTGGAGAATCAGCACCTTTAACCTCCTGTTCCCTACAGGTTGCAATTTGTCCTGAGGATGAACGGGAAGAGGGGAAACAAATGAGAGACTAGATCTAGGTGTTGGGACAGGCACAGGTCACTCTATTTTCCCATCAGGAAGAAGAATTAAACACAGGCTCAGCCTGCCGCCGGGAACCAGAATAGGGCCTGAGGCAATCCCGAGCTATTTCGGCCAGCTCCCAAAAAAGACAGTTCAAAAATGGAGCTCAGGGGCACTGCAATTCACAAACCTGCTGAGTTATAAATGATAACTCTCGTCCACAAATATATTGAGGGAAGGCAACGAAGAGGAGTTGAAAGCAAGGCAGAATTGCAGGAAACAGGTTTCAGGAGGTAGATTCGAATCGCCTTTAAAGCACATGAAAAGTGGCAAAACATCGACAGTGATGCCCTTGGCCAAAAAGGGCGTATGCGTTTTTTCCTGAATATATTCAGGAAAAAACGCATACGCCCTTTTTGGCCAACCAAGCAACCTGGAAAGGCAAATCAGCGCTACAAAGAAGTCTCGCTTCCCATCCGTCAAAAGGGCCATGCTGCAAAAATTTTCAAAACCAGAAATGCAGGACAGGCCATGGAGAAATGGCAGCCTTGCTACGCTGATGGGCGGGATGTAAATTGCCAACAGCCACTCTGGAGAAGTGTACGGTGTGTCCTGAAACATCGAAAAAACACAGCTTAGGGAGCATAGGGCACGTCCACTCATGGGCGTATAAATTGGGAAAACTAAAAATCAGCAAGACACAGGCACCCCAATGTTTAGGGCTGCTATTTTGACAAGAACCTCCACTTCATGACACCTTAAATATCCCAGGAAAGAGAAAAATGGATAAAGAAGTTGTGGTCCTTATGTACAAAGGAATATCCCTCAGACATGAAATCAATGTCATAAGGCTAGTAGAAGCAAGATGAGTGGATTTAGGTATGACGATGCTAAGTGAAATAAGTCACACAGAAAAAGACACTTATCATAAGCTATCACTTATAGAGCGAATGTAAAAACCGCTACACTTGAACTGAATTACAAAACAGAACAGAGTCACACGTTTAGAAAACACACTATGGCTGCTTAACGGGAAAGGTGAGGTGGGGTGATGCATAAAACAAGGGTTTCAAATTCGCTCAGATACTGTTCCATACACCCAATATGTAATAGACAAGACCTACTCCTTGCTCAGTGAACTGGACTCAACACCCCCTATTCACCGCACAAGAATATATGTGACTAGTAAGAATCGTAAAACCTATGTATTGATATCTCTCTGGAAGTGTGTCAAGTGGGTGTAAAGCTGCATAAACACAGCCGTGAAAAGCAGCTAAACCCCATTATAAAAATAAATTACTTTTAAAAACCTGTAAAACAAAGACAGTGAAAGAGAGAGAAATTCTTAAAAAATTCGTTCAGGAGCTGTGATGCAACCTGGATTGACCATATCTAGACCCACACCTGGATGAGACATAAGGGTGGACACTCTTGGGGCTGAGAGGTTGGGTGAGGTTGGGTGAGCAAACTCAGACCCTTTAAAGTAGTACTGCGTGGTACCCATCCCATGGGTCCCAAATCTCCAGGTTCAAGGGCATCTTCCTACATCGAAAACATGCATGAGAAACCCAGAGGATGGTACACCGTGTGATTTTGAAAGGTTTCTAAAACGCACCCCATTTCTCATCTCCTTGTGCTAGGGTTCGCCTTTCCAGCTACTTTACTAGCAATCTCCCTACTTGCAGAATCAGCACCTTTAAGCTCCTGTTCCCTACAGGTTGCAATTTGTCCTGAAGATGAACGGGAAGAGGGGCAAACAATGAGAGACTAGATCTAGGTGTTGGGACAGGCACAGGTCACTCTATTTTCCCATCAGGAAGAAGAATTAACCACAGGCTCAGCCTGCCTCCAGGAACCAGAATAGGGCCTGAGGCAATCCCACGCTTTTGCGGCCAGCTCCCAAAAAAGCGAGTTGAAAAATGGAGCTCAGGGACACTGCAATTCACAAACCCGCAGAGTTATAAATGATAACTCTCATCCACAAATATATTGAGGGAAGGCAACGAAGAGGATTTGAAAGCAAGGCAGAATTGCAGGAAACAGGTTTCAGGAGGTAGATTCGAATCGCCTTTAAAGCACATGAAAAGTGGCAAAACGTCAACAGTGATGCCCTTGGCCAAAAAGGGCATAAGCGTTTTTTCCTGAATATATTCAGGAAAAAACGCATACGCCCTTTTTGGCCAACCAAGCAAACTGGAAAGGCAAATCAGCGCTACAAAGAAGTCTCGCTTCCCATCGGTCAAAAGGGCCATGCTGCAAAAAGTGTCAAAACCAGAAATGCAGGACAGGCCGTGGAGAAATGGCAGCCTTGCTACGCTGATGGGCGGGATGTAAATTGCCAACAGCCACTCTGGAGAAGTGTACGGTGTGTCCTGAAACATCGAAAAAACACAGCTTAGGGAGCATAGGGCACGTCCACTCATTGGCGTATAAATTGGGAAAAATAAAAATCAGCAAGACACAGGCACCCCAAAGTTTAGGGCTGCTATGTTGACAAGAACCTCCACTTCATGACACCTTAAATATCCCAGGAAAGAGAAAAATGGATAAAGAAGTTGTGGTCCTTATGTACAAAGGAATATCACTCAGACATGAAATCAATGTCATAAGGCTAGTAGAAGCAAGATGAGTGGATTTAGGTATGACGATTCTAAGTGAAATAAGTCACACAGAAAAAGACACTTATCATAAGCTATCACTTATAGAGGGAATGTAAAAACCGCTACACTTGAACTGAATTACAAAACAGAACAGAGTCACACGTTTAGAAAACACACTATGGCTGCTTAACGGGAAAGGTGAGGTGGGGTGATGCATAAAACAAGGGTTTCAAATTCGCTCAGATACTGTTCCATACACCCAATATGTAATAGACAAGACCTACTCCTTGCTCAGTGAACTGGACTCAACACCCCCTATTCACCGCACAAGAATATATCTGACTAGTAAGAATCGTAAAACCTATGTATTGATATCTCTCTGGAAGTGAGCCAAGTGGGTGTAAAGCCGCATAAACACAGCCGTGAAAAGCAGCTAAACCCCATTATAAAAATAAATTACTTTTAAAAACCTGTAAAACAAAGACAGTGAAAGAGAGAGAAATTCTTACAAAATTCGTTCAGGGGCTCTGATGCAACCTGGATTGACCATATCTACACCCACACCTGGATGAGACATAAGGGTGGACACTCTTGGGGCTGAGAGGTTGGGTGAGGTTGGGTGAGCAAACGCAGACCCTTTAAAGTAATACTGTGTGGTACCCATCCCATTGGTCCCAAATCTCCAGGTTCAAGGGCATCTTCCTACATCGAAAACATGCATGAGAAACCCAGAAGATGGTACACCGGGTGATTTTGAAAGGATTCTAAAACGCACCCCATTTCTCATCTCCTTGTGCTCGGGTTCGCCTTTCCAGCTATTTTACTAGCAATCTCCCTACTTGGTGAATCAGCACCTTTAAGCTCCTGTTCCCTACAGGTTGCAATTTCTCCTGAGGATGAACGGGAAGAGGGGCAACCAATGAGAGACTAGATCTAGGTGTTGGGACAGGCCCAGGTCACTCTATTTTCCCATCAGGAAGAAGAATTAACCACAGGCTCAGCCTGCCGCCAGGAACCAGAATAGGGCCTGAGGCAATCCCGCGCTTTTGCGGCCAGCTACCAAAAAAGCGAGTTGAAAAATGGAGCTCAGGGACACTGCAATTCACAAACCCGCAGAGTTATAAATGATAACTCTCATCCACAGATATATTGAGGGAAGGCAACGAAGAGGATTTGAAAGCAAGGCAGAATTGCAGGAAACAGATTTCAGGAGGTAGATTCGAATCGCCTTTAAAGCACATGAAAAGCGGCAAAACGTCGACAATGATGCCCTTGGCCAAAAAGGGCGTATGCGTTTTTTCCTGAATATATTCAGGAAAAAACGCATACGCCCTTTTTGGCCAACCAAGCAACCTGGAAAGGCAAATCAGCGCTTCAAAGAAGTTTCGCTTCCCATCGGTCAAAAGGGTGATGCTGCAAAAAGTGTCAAAACCAGAAATGCAGGACAGGCCATGGAGAAATGGCAGCCTTGCTACGCTGATGGGCAGGATGTAAATTGCCAACAGCCACTCTGGAGAAGTGTACGGTGTGTCCTGAAACATCGAAAAAACACAGCTTAGGGAGCATAGGGCACGTCCACTCATGGGCGTATAAATTGGGAAAACTAAAAATCAGCAAGACACAGGCACCCCAAAGTTTATGGCTGCTCTGTTGACAAGAACCTCCACTTCATGACAACTTAAATATCCCAGGAAAGAGAAAAATGGATAAAGAAGTTGTGGTCCTTATGTACAATGGAATATCACTCAGACATGAAATCAATGTCATAAGGCTAGTAGAAGCAAGATGAGTGGACTTAGGTACGACGATTCTAAGTGAAATAAGTCACACAGAAAAAGACACTTATCATAAGCTATCACTTATAGAGGGAATGTAAAAACCGCTACACTTGAACTGAATTACAAAACTGAACAGAGTCACACGTTTAGAAAACACACTATGGCTGCTTAACGGGAAAGGTGAGGTGGGGTGATGCATAAAACAAGGGTTTCAAATTCGCTCAGATACTGTTCCATACACCCAATATGTAATAGACAAGACCTACTCCTTGCTCAGTGAACTGGACTCAACACCCCCTATTCACCGCACAAGAATATATGTGACTAGTAAGAATCTTAAAACCTATGTATTGATATCTCTCTGGAAGTGAGTCAAGTGGGTGTAAAGCCGCATAAACACAGCCGTGAAAAGCAGCTAAACCCCATTATAAAAATAAATTACTTTTAAAAACCCGTAAAACAAAGACAGTGAAAGAGAGAGAAATTCTTAAAAAATTCGTTCAGAGGCTGTGATGCAACCTGGATTGACCATATCTAGACCCACAGCTGGATGAGACATAAGGGTGGACACTCTTGGGGCTGAGAGCTTGGGTGAGGTTGGGTGAGCAAACGCACACCCTTTAAAGTAATACTGTGTGGTACCCATCCCATGGGTCCCAAACCTCCAGGTTCAAGGGCATCTTCCTACATCGAAAACATGCATTAGAAACCCAGAAGATGGTACACCGTGTGATTTTGAAAGGTTTCTAAAACGCACCCAATTTCTCATCTCCTTGTACTCCGGTTCGCCTTTCCAGCTACTTTACTAGCAATCTCTCTACTTGGAGAATCAGCACCTTTAAGCTCCTGTTCCCTACAGGTTGCAATTTGTCCTGAGGATGAACGGGAAGAGGGGCAACCAATGAGAGACTAGATCTAGGTGTTGGGACAGGCCCAGGTCACTCTATTTTCCCATCAGGAAGAAGAATTAACCACAGGCTCAGCCTGACGCCAGGAACCAGAATAGGGCCTGAGGCAATCCCGCGCTTTTGCGGCCAGCTCCCAAAAAAGCGAGTTGAAAAATGGAACTCAGGCACACTGCAGTTCACAAACCCGCAGAGTTATAAATGATAACTCTCATCCACAAATATATTGAGGGAAGGCAACGAAGAGTATTTGAAAGCAAGGCAGAATTGCAGGAAACAGGTTTCAGGAGGTAGATTCGAATCGCCTTTAAAGCACATGAAAAGTGGCAAATCTTCGACAATGATGCCCTTGGCCAAAAAGGGCGTATGTGTTTTTTCCTGAATATATTCAGGAAAAAACGCATACACCCTTTTTTGCCAACCAAGCAACCTGGAAAGCAAATCAGCGCTACAATGAAGTCTCGCTTCCCATCGGTCAAAAGGGCCATGCTGCATAAATTGTCAAAACCAGAAATGCAGGACAGGCCATGGAGAAATGGCAGCCTTGCTACGCTGATGGGCGGGATGTAAATTGCCAACAGCCACTCTGAAGAAGTGTACGGTGTGTCCTGAAACATCGAAAAAACACAGCTTAGGGAGCATAGGGCACGTCCACTCATGGGCGTATAAATTGGGAAAACTAAAAATCAGCAAGACACAGGCACCCCAATGTTAAGGGCTGCTCTGTTGACAAGAACCTCCACTTCATGACACCTTAAATATCCCAGGAAAGAGAAAAATGGATAAAGAAGTTGTGGTCCTTATGTACAAAGGAATATCACTCAGACATGAAATCAATGTCATAAGGCTAGTAGAAGCAAGATGAGTGGATTTAGGTATGACAATTCTAAGTGAAATAAGTCACACAGAAAAAGACACTTATCATAAGCTATCACTTATAGAGGGAATGTAAAAACCGCTACACTTGAACTGAATTACAAAACAGAACAGAGTCACACGTTTAGAAAACACACTATGGCTGCTTAACGGGAAAGGTGAGGTGGGGTGATGCATAAAACAAGGGTTTCAAATTCGCTCAGATACCGTTCCATACACCCAATATGTAATAGACAAGACCTACTCCTTGCTCAGTGAACTGGACTCAACACCCCCTATTCACCGCACAAGAATATATGTGACTAGTAAGAATCTTAAAACCTATGTATTGATATCTGTCTGGAAGTGAGTCAAGTGGGTGTAAAGCGGCATAAACACAGCAGTGAAAAGTAGCGAATCCCCATTTTAAATTAAATAACTTTAAAAAACCCAAAAAAATAAGACAGTGATAGAGAGAGGAAATTTTACATAATTCGTTCCTGGGCTGTGATGCAACCTTGTTTGATCATATCTAGACCCACAGCTGGATGAGAAATAAAGCTGGACACTCTTGCAGCTGAAGGACTCTTTCCCTAGTTACCAGATTGGGGAACGTAAAAAGGCTGCCGCCCTCTGGCCGTTACCTGCAAATGCAGCTTTAAAATCTGTGTTAATGGTCACTTCATATGAACAAGTACTTCAGGGCTGTAAATGAAACCTGCCCTCAAAATGTCTTGAGGGAGGTAGTGGCCAAAACTTTTCAAAATGTGACACTTACTTTAAGAAAACAATTTGAAGAACTAAGCTGTAATCACAGTTTGATAAATAAAAAGAGCATGCTTTAAAGATCAATTTCAACAGATTATGGGACACATGCAAATTCAGCCACACAGAGGTATCAGCTCGCACCTGTTAGAATAACCAGCAGCAAGCAAACTACAAACAATAAATATTGAAGGTGTTTTGGAGAAATGCATACCCTCAATTTTAAGTGGGACTTAACCTGGAAAGAGCCACTAATGAGAACTGAATGGTGGTGCCTTTAAAACGTACACACTGAGCTACCATATGATACAGCAAGCCCACTCCTTGGCCTATAACATAAGGAGATAGAACTGGAAAGACACAGGCAAGCAAATGTGCATTGCAGCAGTATTACAATAACCAAGACATGGAGGCAACCAAAAAGTCCATCAAGAGGTGCGTGGCCAAAGAATAACTGGTACACGTACAGGTGGAATATTAGCCAGGGAAAAAACCAAAACAATGCCATTTGCAGCACTGTGTATGATTCTTGAGTTAATCAGGCAAATTGTACTAAGTCAGAAAGCAAAAGACACATATCCTATAATATCACTTATAGGTCTTAGCTAAAAATTGATACCAATGAAGATATTTCCACAGAGAAATGCAATCACAGATTCATTAAACAAACTTAGGGTTCACCAAATGGAAAGGTGTGAGGATTGGATACATTAGGATATTGGGGTTAAGATAGATATAGAAACACATGTGAAATATGTAATCACCAAAGACCTACGTAATACCAAGACAAGACTACTCAACATGGTGTCATAACCTACATGGGAAAATGATCCAAAGAAGAATAGATATATGTATATGTTTAAAAGAACCACATCTTGCACACCTAGAAGAAACAAAACATTTTAATCAAATTTGCTCTGACAAAAAATAAAAATTAAATTAAAAAAAGAACAAGAAGTAATGAGACATAAACTTAAGGGGCTTTGTGCTGGCACATTGCATTCTAATTTACAACCAGAACATGACTTCCATTAAGGCTCTGTCATCACTAATAAAGCAGCTTTATAAGCAATGTTGAAGGTAGCTTAAAAGAAGTCTCACTAATTATTGATAGTAACAAGGAAACAAAGAAAAGTAAAAATCTCACTGCAAAAAGTATACATAGGGTAAGGATAGTAGATCAAACACTGATTAAACTTCTGTAAAGAATAAAAGACAACAGTAGTATGTTTTGTTAAAAAAGAGAGGGCCCAAATAAATCTGAAATGAAAGAGATGATGTTACAACAGACACCACAGAAATACAAAGTATCCTAAGATACACACAGGGTAACTCAGGGCTCAGACTGGACAGAGCCCACTCTCCAGTCCCCTGTACATGACTTACAGGAGCCTCAGGAACTGAGGAGGAGGTCCCTGAGGAGAGGCTCAAGATAGAATATGGTAGGCATTAACATGACTGCATTCATCTTAAACATGCCTGAACTACATTCACACGAGATGATTTTGTCCTGTATGTACATCGGCACCTATAGCCGGAACTGCAGATCTTTGGCTTCAACACCTCTACTGACAACATTAGCTTCACCTGCTGTGGACCGTCTCCTATAGGATTTCTAGAATCACAAAACATCGAAGCTTCACAGGACCCAGAGTCTGTGCGACTCCACACAGAGTCTCAGAGTCTCAACTCCACTCAGATACTCCACTCTTGGAGGGCACACACAAAGTAGTGTGCACATCAGGACCCAGGGGAAGGAGCAGTTACCCCGTAGGGGAATGACCAGAACTACCTGCTACTTTTAGAGGGTCTCCTGCAGAGGCAGCTGGTGGCTGTGGCTGTGGCTCACCGTGAGGACAACAACACTGGCAGCAGAAGTTCTGGGAAATACTCCTTGGTGTGAGCCCTCCCAGAGTCCGCCATTAGCCCCACCAAGAGCAAGGTAGGCTCCAGTGCTGGGTCGCCTCAGGCCAAACAACCAACAGGGAGGGAACCCAGCCCCATGCATCAGCAGACAAGCAGATTCAACTTTTTATTAAAGTTTTATTTAATCCGTAGACAAGCGGATTAAAGCTCTGCCCACCAAAGCAACACCCAGCTCTACCCACCACCAGTCCCTCCCATCAGGAAGCTTGCACAAGCCTCTAAGATAGACTCATCCACCAGAGAGCAGACAGCAGAAGCAAGAAGAACTACAATTCTGCAGCCTGTGGAAGGAAAACCACATTCACAGAAAGATAGACAAAATGAAAAGGCAGAGGACTTTATACCAGATCAAGGAACAAGATAAAACCCCAGAAAAAAAACGAAATGAGGTGGAGATAGGGAACCTTCCAGAAAAATAATTCTGAATAATGATAGTGAAGTTGAGCCAAGACCTTAGAAAAAGAAAGGAGGCAAAGATCGAGAAGACACAAGAAATGCTTAACAAAGACCTAGAAGAATTAAGGAACAAACACCTAGAAGAATTAAAGAACAAACAAACAGAGGTGAACAATGTAATAACTGAAATGAAAAATGCACTAGAAGGAATCAGTAGCAGAATAACTGTGGCAGAAGAACGGATAAGTGGCCTGGAAGACAGAAAGGTGGAAATCACTGCCATGGAACAGAATAAAGAAAAAGAATGAAAATAAATGAAGACACCCCAAGAGTCCTCTGGGACAACATTAAACGCAACAACATTCGCATTATAGGGGTCCCAGAAGGAGAAGAGAGAGAGAAAGGACCCGAGAATATATTTGAAGAGATTATGGTCAAAAACTTCCCTAGCATGGGAAAAGAAATAGCCACCCAAGTCCAGAAGCACAGAGTGTCCCAGGCAGGAGAAACCAAAGGAGAAAAATGACAAGACACATAGTAATCAAATTGACAAAAATTAACGACAAAGAAAAATTATTGAAAGCAGCAAGGGAAAAATGACAAATAACATACAAGGGAAATCCCATAAGGATAACAGCTGATTTCTCAGCAGAAAATCTACAAGCCAGAAGGAAGTGGCATGATAAATTTAAAGTGATGAAAGGGAAGAACCTACAACCAAGGGTACTGCACCCTGCAAAGAGCTCATTCAGATTTGATGGAGAAATCAAAAGCCTTACAGACAAGCAAAAGCTAAGAGAATTCAGCACCATGCAACCAGCTCTACACCAAATGCTAAAAGAACTTCTCTAAGTGGGAAACACAAGAGAAGAAAAGGACCCACCAAGACAAACCCATAACAATTAAGAAAATAGTAGTAGGAACATACATATCGATAATTACCTTAAACGTGAATGCACTAAATGTTCCAACCAAAAGACATAGACTGGCTGAATGGATACAAAAACAAGACCCATATATATGCTGTCTACAAGAGACCCATTTCAGACCTAGGGACACATACAGACTGAAAGTGAGGCGATGGAAAAATATATTCTATGCTAATGAAAATCAAAAGAAAGCTGGAGTAGCAATACTCATATCAGATAAAATAGACTTTAAAATAAAGAATGTTACAAGAGACAAGGAAAGACACTACATAATGGTCAAGGGATCAATCCAAGAAGAAGATATAACAATTATAAATATATATGTACCCAACATAGGAGCACCTCAATGTATAAGGCAACTGCTAACAGCTATAAAAGAGGAAATCGACAGTAACACAATAATAGCGGGGGACTTTAACAGCTCACTTACACCAGTGGAGATCAGCCAGACAGAAAATTAATAAGGAAACACAAGCTTTAAATGACACAATAGACCAGATAGAGTTCATTGATATTTATAGGACATTCCATCCAAAAACAGCAGATTACACGTTCTTCTCAACTGCACACGGAACATTCTCCAGGATAGATCACATCTTGGGTCACAGATAAAGCCTCAGTAAATTTAAGAAAACTGAAATCATATCAAGCAGCTGTTCCGACCACAATGCTATGAGATTAGAAATCAATTACACGGAAAAAACTGTAAAAAACACAAACACATGGAGGCTAAACAATACGTTACTAAATAACCAAGAGATCACTGAAGAAATCAAAGGGGAAATCAAAAACTACCTAGAGACAAATGACAACAAAAACACGATGATCCAAAACCTATGGGATGCAGCAAAAGGAGTTCTAAGAGGGAAGTTTATAGCAATACAAGCCTACCTCAAGAAACAAGAAAAATCTCAAATAAACAATCTAACCTTACACCTAGAGGAACTAGAGAAAGAAGAACAAAACCCAAAGTTAGTAGAAGGAAAGAAATCCTAAAGATCAGAGCAGAAATAAATGAAATAGAAACAAAGAAAACGGAAGCAAAGATCATCAAAACTAAAAGCTGGTTCTTTGAGAAGATAAGCAAAAATGATCAACCTTTAGCCACACTCAAGAAAAAGAGGGAGAGGACGCAAATCAACAAAATTAGAAGTGAAAAAGGAGAAGTTACAACAGACACCACAGGAATACAAAGCATCCTAAGAGACTACTACAAGCAACTCTGTGCCAATAAAATGGACAATCTGGAAGAAATGGACAAATTCTTAGAAAGGTATAACCTTCTAAGACTGAACCAGGAAGAAATAGAAAATATGAACAAACCTATCACAAGCAATGAAATTGAAACTGTGATTAAAAATCTTCCAACAAACAAAAGTCCAGAACCAGATGGCATTACAGGTGAATTCTATCAAACATTTAGAGAAGAGCTAACACCCAACCTTCTCAAATTCTTCAAAACAATTGCAGGGGAAGGAACACTCCCAAACTCATTCTATGAGACCACCATCACCCTGATACCAAAATCAGACAGAGATACTACAAGGAAAGAAAATTATAGACCAATATCCCTGATGAATATAGATGCAAAAATCCTCAACAAAATACTAGCAAACAGAATCGAACAACACATTAAAAGGATCATACACCATGATCAAGTGGGGTTTATCCCAGGGATGCAAGGATTCTTCAATATACACAAATCAATGTGATACACCATATTAACAAATTGTAGAATAAAACCATATGGTCATCTCAATAGATGAAGGAAAAGATTTTGAGAAAATTCAACACTCATTTACGATAAAAACTCTGCAGAGTGTGGGCATAGACGGAAACTACCTCAACATAATAAAGGCCATATATGACAAACCCACAGCAAACAGCATTCTCAATGGTGAAAAACTGAAAGCGTTTCCTCTAAGATCAGGAACAAGACGAGGATGTCCACTCTCACCACTGCTATTCAACATAGTTTTGGAAGTCCTAGCCATGGCAATCAGAGAAGAAAAAGAAATAAAAGGAATACAAAACGGAAAAGAAGAAGTAAAATTGTCACTGTTTGCAGATGACATGATATCATAGATAGAGAATCTTAAAGATGCCACCAGAAAACCACTGGAGCTAATCAATGAATTTGGTAAAGTTGCAGGATACAAAATTAATGCACAGAAATTGCTTGCATTCCTATACACTAACAATGAAAGATCAGAAAGAGAAATTAAGGAAACAATCCCATTACCACTGCAACAAAAAGAATAAAATACCTAGGAATAAACCTACCTAAGGAAGTAAAAGACCTGTACTCAGAAAACTATAAGACACTGATGAAAGAAATCAAAGATGATATAAACAGATGGAGACATATACCATGTCCTTGGATTAGAAGAATCAATATTGTGAAAATGACTATACTACCCAAAGCAATCTACAGATTCAATGCAATCCCGATCAAAATACCTTTGGCATTTTCTACAGAACAAGAAAAAAAATCTTAAAATTTGTAGGGAGACACAAAAGACCCTGGATAGCCAAAGCAGTCTTGAGGGGGAAAAAAAAGAGCTGGAGGAATCAGACTTCCAGACTTCAGACTATATTACAAAGCTACAGTAATCAAGATAATATGGTACTGACACAAACACAGAAATATAGGTCAATAGAAAAGGATAGAAAGCACAGAGATAAACCCACGTACCTATGGTTAACTAATCTATGACAAAGGAGGCAAGGGTATACAATGGAGAAAAGACAGTGTCTTCAGTAAGTGGTGCTGGGAAAACTGGACAGCTACATGTAAAAGAATGAAATTAGTACACTCCCTAACACCATACACAAAAGTAACTCAAAATGGATTAGAGACCTAAATATAAGACCAGCCACTATAAAACTCTTAGAAGAAAACATAAGCAGAACAGTCTATGACATAAATCACAGCAAGATCCTTTTTGACCCACCTCCTAGAGAAATGGAAATAAAAACAAAAATTAAAAAATGGGACCGAATGAAACATAAATTCTTTTGCACAGCAAAGGAAAACTTAAGCAAGATGAAAAGACAACCATCAGAATGGGAGAAAATATTTTCAAATGAAGCAAATGGCAAAGGATTAATCTACAAAAAGCAGCTCATGTAGCTCAATATCACAAAACCAAACAACCCAATCCAAAAATGGGCAGAAGACCTAAATAGAAATTTCTCCAAAGAAGATATACAGGTTGCCAACAAACACATGAAAGGATGCTGAGCATCACTAATCATTAGAGAAATGCAAATCAAAACTACAGTGAGGTATCACCTCACACCAGTCAGAATGGCCATCATCAAAAAATCTACCAACAGTAAATGCTGGAGAGGCATTTATTGGAGAAAAGGGAACCCTCTTGCACTGTTGGTGGGAATGTAAATTGATATAGCCACTAGGTAGAACGGTATGGGGCTTCCTTAAAAACTAAAAATAGAACTACCATACAACCCAGCAAACCCACTCCTGGACATTTACCCTGAGAAAACCATAATTCAAAAAGAGTCATGTACCACAATGTTCACTGTAGCTCTATTTACAATAGCCAGGACATGGAAGCAACCTAAGTGTCCATCAACAGATAAATGGATAAAGAAGATGTGGCACATATATACAATGGAACATTATTCTGCCATAAAAAGAAGCGAAATTGAGTTATTTTTAGTGAGGTGGATGGATCTAGAGTCTGTCCTACAGAGTGAAGTAAGTCAGAAAGAGAAAAACAAATACCGTATGCTAACACATATATATGGAATCTAAAAAAAAAAAGTTTATGAAGAACGTAGGGGCAGGAAAGGATTAAGGACACAGACGTAGAGAAAGGACTTGAGGACATGGGGAGAGGGAAGGGTAAGCTGGGACAAAGTGAGAGAGTGGTATGGACATATATACACTACCAAATGTAAAATTGAAATTGATAGCTACTGGGAAGCAGCCACATAGCACAGGGAGATCAGCTCTGTGCTTTGTGACCACCTAAAAGGGTGGGATAAGGGAGTGAGAGGGAGGTGCAAGAGGGAGGGGATATGGTGTTATATGTATACGCATAGCTGATTCACTTTTTTATACAGCAGAAACTAACACACAATTGTAAAGCAATTATACTCCAATAAAGATGTAAAAAAAAAAAAAAAAAAAAGAAAGCCCAGAGATAAACCTACACACCTATGGCACACTAATCTATGACAAAGGAGGCAAGGGTATACAATGGAGAAAAGACAGTCTCTTCAATAAGTGGTGCTGGGAAAAATGGACAGCTACATGTAAAAGAATGAAATTAGAACACTCCCTAACACCATACACAAAAAATAAACTCCAAATGGATTAGAGACCGAAATGTAAGACCGGACACTATAAAACTCTTAGAGGAAAACATAGGAAGAATACTCTTTGACATAAATCACAGCAAGATATTTTTTGATCCACCTCCTAGAGTAATGGAATAAAAAAAAAAAAAAAAAAAAAACAAAAACAAATGGGAGCAAATGAAACCTAAAAGCTTTTGCAAAGCAAAGGAAACTACAAACAAGACGAAAAGACAACCCTCAGAATGGGAGAAAATATTTGCAAACGAATCAATGGACAAAGGATTAATCTCCAATGTATATAAACAGCTCATGCAGCTCAACAGTAAAAAAACAAACAAACCAATCCAAAAATGGGCAGATGACGTAAATAGACATTTGTCCCAAGAAGACATACAGATGACCAAGAAACACATGAAAAGCTACTCAACATCACTAATTATTAGAGAAATATAAACCAAAACTACAATGAGGTATCACCTCACACGAGTTAGAATGGGCATCATCAGAAAATCTACAAACAACAAATGCTGGAGAGGGTGTGGAGAAAAGGGAACCCTCTTACACTATTTGTGGGAATGTAAATTGATACAGTCACTATGGAGAACAGTATGGAGGTTCCTTAAAAAACTAAAAATAGAATTACCATATGACCCAGCAATCCCACTACTGGCCATATACCCAGAGAAAACCATAATTCAAAAAGACATATTCACCACAATATTCATTGCAGCACTATTTACAATAGCCAGGTCATGGAAGCAACCTAAATGCCCATAGACAGACGAACGGAAAAGATGTGCTACATATATAAAATGGAATATTACTCAGCCATAAAAAGGAATGAAATTGGGTCATTTGTAGAGACGTGGATAGATCTAGAGACTGTCATACAGAGTGAAGTAAGTCAGAAAGAGAAAAACAAATATCGTATATTAACGCATACATGTAGAACCTAGAAAAATGGTAAAGATGAACTGGTTTGCAAGGCAGAAATAGAGACACAGATGTAGAGAACAAATGTATGGACACCAAGGGGGGAAAGTGGCAGGGTGGTGGTGGTGGGATGAATTGCGACCCTGGGATTGACATATATACACTTATATGTATAAAATAGATAACCAATAAGAGCCTGCTGTATAAAAAAATGAATAAAATAAATTCAAAAATTAAAAAATAAATAATACTTAAGAAAATAAAACAGAAAAAAAAGTTCTGTCCTTCCCATAGACGTATTTATATGAATGAATGATTTCCATGCTTATATCCATAAATACAAAAAGAGGAATAAAACTTACCTTGAACCAAAAAAGAAAAAAAAAAAAAACTGAACCCACTGGTCATACAGAGGAAAACCCTATCAGTGCACTTGCTCCAGTGGTAAACAATTCTTAAGTTGGTCACAGGTGGGGAATCATCTCCCATGCAGCCAGCAGCCCCCACACAAGGAGCGTCCTCATTGCAAAGCTGGGGGACCGTGAGGAGGCGTCTCTGACTAAACGTGAGCTGAGCCCCAGGCCAGCTGCTGCTGAACTTTTCCCACCGTTCCCAGGTAAAACACCTGAATGTGTGCAAAGACTAAAAACTAGAGGAAGGGGCTTGGAGTCACACCAGCGACAGCACGCAGGCCGACTTGGTGCCTGCAGGCCAGCCAGGATGGTCCTGGCCCCGGGCGCTCGTCTGGAAACTTTCCATTTCCCTGCCTGAGGTACCCCTCCTGTCCCGGCCCCCACTGCTTTTTTCCTTCCTTACCTCTGCCCGGGGAGAAATTCCAGCAGCAAGTATGGGTGACACATCCTCTTCTTTAGCAGGTGGCAGCCCGGCAACTCCTGCAGAAAGTCCAGTAGAGCCCCAGTCACAACGGGCCACTCATAGAGCCGTGGGCCCTACTGCCTCCCACCAGCCCAACCCCGAGACTGCTGACGGGGCAGAGAATATGGCGTCAGGCACAGCTGCAGAGGCTTTTGCTGCCTGGAGGGGTGTTTATATTGACCTCAACCCAGGCACACCTGGGAAGGGCTGGCCGGCCGGGTCAGGCTGACCAGGTCAGCCAATCCTCGCCCCTCAGGGGCTCAGATTTGCAGAAAATGGGCCTTGCTGCACCGGCCAGATCCAAGGAACAGGTGTAGGGTCCCGAGAGTCAGGATAGATAAGGGGCGGCAGCCCTGGCTTGTTTTCTAATCATTTTATCTGGTCCAGGAGTGGGAGACAACTTCAAGAAGACCCTCTGCTAATGAGAGGAACCCAGGAGTCAGGGAGAGGAGGGGTGGTGGGTGGAGACAGAGGCCTGGTGCCCCGGCTGCTGTGGAAGCCCCTAGAAGACCAGGCAGAGGGAGGCCGCACAGAGTGAAGCCTAGGGTCACAGACCTGTTGGAGCTGCTGTTTATTAGTTCAAGCTCTGCTCTGAGGTGCTCTGTGTCAGCTCTGAGTGACAGGTGTGCTGGGGGTGCTCTGCAATGAGGGCTATGTGCACAGTTCCTGTGTGCCCAGCCCTGTCGGGGTACCTGTCCACGGGAGCTCCATATCCAGGGAGGGGCATGCCCACGAGAGCCCCGTGGGCTGCTGCGTACCTGCCCAGGTGAGCTCCATATCCTGGGAGGGGCCTGACCATGATGGCCCCATGGGCTGCTGGGTACCTGCCCAGGTGAGCTCCATATCCTGGGAGGGGCCTAACCACCACAGCCCCGTGGGCTGCTGGGTACCTGCCCAGGTGAGCTCCATATCCTGGGAGGGACCTGACCACAAGAGCCCCGTGAGCTGCTGGGGACCTGGTAGAGGACGCCAGGACAGTCAGTGAAGCCACAGAGGATATACATCTAGTAGTTCCTAATTCCTACACCCTGCTGGTCATTCTACCATCCACCAGGACATGGTATTCTGTATTAGACTTCAATGATGCCTTCTTCTGTATTCCATTCGTCCCAGAGTCACAAGAAATTTTGGCTGTGAGTGGCAGGACTCAACATACAACAAAAACAATACTGCTGGGCCGTCCTGCCCCAGGGGTTCAAAAATTCCCACACCATCTTTGGGGAAACGTTAGCTAAAGACCTAAAAAATCTACCTCTGGAGAAGGGAACCCTCCTTCAATATGCAGATGACATTCTGATCACCAGCCCGACTAAGGAGGCCTCTGAACTACCTAGCCAATAAAAGATAGAAGGTGTCCAAGAAAAAGGCTCAAATATCACAAACTAAGGTGACCTTCCTGGGCTTCATTCGCACAGAAGGTCGGAAAAGCCCACCCCAGGAAAGGGAAGAAGCCATTTGCAGCCTCACCCTTCCTGAAACTAGAAGACAGCTTAGGGGTTCCTGGGGAGACCGGGGTTTGCTGCATCTGGATCCCTAACTACAGTCTAATAGCTGGGCCTCTATATGAAACACTGAAAGGAAAAGATGATGATCCTTTTGAATAGAATCCAGAAGCGGCCTTTCAAGAATGGAAAGAGCAGTCAGTTCAGATCCTTGCCCTGGACCTCCCTAAGTTAGCTAAACCCTTTGACCTTTACATTCCTGGTCCAAGGCGAATCGCCCTTGGAGTATTAGTGCAAAAACTGGGACCACTTGAAATGGAACAATGCAAGAATGCCCTCCAGGCATTGGCCAGCCACCCCATCCGACCAGGATACTGGGGGTATCTAAAAACCTGGAAATCAGCAGCCCGCAAGGCCAGCTCCCTCCTAAGGGAAAAGGACGCCACTTGGTGATCCTAACCACCCACCATGCCCTGAAGTTGCAGGGATTGCTCCGTGGGCACAATGACCTCGAGTGAGGAGGCCCTCCAACACCAACCTCCAGAGAGAAAACCTGGAGCAATGGGCCCCCATGACGACTCGTTTGACCATCACTTGACCTGGAGCTTATCTCAGAAAACAACAAGAGTGTGTCCCAAAAGAGCAGACTATTGCTTACAGGACTTACTGCACCCAGAGCGGAGCTAATAAACTTGGCAGGGGAACCGTAAATAACGCTGCCACCATAGAAAAGCCTACAGACACCGCGGTGACGGCGGCCAATGAGACCGGCTGTACTCCTGGCTACTTCAAAAGGCCGTTGACTGAGTGGCCGTCAAGGTCCTGGATCACCACCAGCCCTGGACTGTCTGGGAGTTGAGCAAGCAGGGCTCTGACACCTGGTGTTGTTTGTACGTTAATTAGGTGGCCTAACTGAAGAAAGCGCAGAGTACTGGTCAGAGCATCTAGGCTAGCAGGAACTGTCAGCCTAAGGGGGCCGAACCAATGTGGAGCAGGGTAAAACGGCCCACCCCCACCCCAGCGTCTCTGCACATCTCTTTCCTGGACCCTTAAAGGTCATTAGAATCTATAAAACTTCCAATGCTGGTGCTCAGGCAGACGAGCAGTGAGGGAGGAGGCCTGGGGACAATCAACCTCACCTGGAGGCTGCTTGGGAGAAGTCCTCCCCCTCGCCCCGGGTATGAGGACACCCAACTCAGCACGAAGCATTTACAGAAGAGGTGTCTGCACCCTCAGCACCCCAAGAATGAGGAATGGGACAAAAGGCAGAGGAGGGCTTTGTCACTGGCAAAGCCCATGAAAAATTCCTGGGAGATGAAAATAGAATCTGGGCAATAAAATAAAGTCTAACCATTTTTTTCCTTTGTGCTTTGTCTAATTTCACTTGCTCCTAGGTTTCCACATGCAGAGGTCCCACACCCGACACTTCAGACCCGATTTCCTAGTGCAAAATGGCTGGGCCGACACCTCAGCTCGTGGGGCCCCGTGCAGACTCTGCGACATAGAGCCTGAGCTCCAGCCAACCCGGCCCTCGAGAGCTCCGCCCCCTCCCTCCCGCTGACGCTGCCAGGATCTCTACACAGCAGCCCGGCCCACAACCCGCAGGGGAGCACACACTCTCACCTCTCCATTCTCTGATCATAATATAAAGTTTTCCTTTGCTTCTGAACCAAAGTCAGTCTCGATCTGTTGGCTCCAATGACACTAGGCAGGGAGACCCTTGTTGGGGCCCACTCTGCAGGATCAGTAACAGAATTTGAGAACATTGTAACTTCAAAGAACAGATGTGCGAGCCAAACTGTAATTAACATAGAGCAGTGTATAAGGCTCGTGTAAAATAAGATGTTTCTAACACTTCCATTTGATATTTCCATCACTTTATTATAAGCAAGTTCAGTTGAGGGGTTTGTCTTATTTGTCAGGTCAACAGTAGAGAAATGCAGTGATTTCTTTCCAAGGATGTACATCTAATAATCTTGGTTGAAGTTTCAACCTTGTTTTGACTGATTTTCCATTGAAAATGATACCTCTCTTTCAGCTCCTAGATTTCTGAGAAGTATAAAATCTTATATTTTTTATTACCAAAGGGGAAAGGTGGGAGGAGGGATAAATTAACAGTTTCAGATTAACATATACACACTGCTATGTATAAATATATATCATCAACAAGGAACTACTGTATAACACAGGGAACTATACTCAATATTTTGTAATGACCCCTAAGGGGAAATAATCTGAAATACAATAGATATCTATATCGACATCATCTATCAACTACAGATAAAATGGAAACTAAAGGAGGCCGATGGTGAGCGTTTCTGAACCTGAAGACTTCAATCATCTAAAGTTCGGACTCTGCCTACGGCCCAAGTCCCTTAATGAACACACATGTACCAGTAGCTTAAAAATTCCCCAGATTGGAGTTCGGGGAGACACTGATTTGGAAAAATCCCTGGTGTTCTCCTTACATACACAGGACCTTTCCTACAGCTAAAACATGCCTGTGACACCCAGAAGATGGAACACGGTTGGATCAGGGAGATTTTGGAAAAGGCACCAAAACTCCTAATTTCCTGGTTGTCGGGTTCACACCTCCAGCCTTTTTCCTTAAAATCTCCCCACCTGAGGATGTCAGCACCTTCAACATCCAGTTGCACAAAATTTGGAATTTTTCCAAAGGAAGAAGGGGAAGGAGGAGAAACAAGGAGAGCCAAGCCCTAGATGTTCGGACAGGCACATGTCACTCTAATTTCCAATCAGGAAGAAGAATTAAGCAAAGGCTTAGCCTGCCACCGGGAACCAGAGTAGGGCCAGAAGCAAAGCAGCGGTTCTGCGGACAGCTCCCAAAAAAGCGAGTTGAAAAATGGAGCTCAGGGGCACTGCAATTCACAAACCTGCAGAGTTATAAATTATAACTATCGTCCAAAACTATATTGAGGGAAGGCAATGAACAGGATTGGAAAGCAAGGCAGAAATGCAGGAAACAGATTTCAGGAGTTAGATTCGAATAGCCCCTAAAGCACATGAAAAGCGGCCAAAAGTCGACAACGATGCACATGGCCAAAAAGAGCATATGTGTTTTTTTCTGAATAAATTCAGGAAAAAACGCATAGGCCCTTTTTGGCCAACCAAGCAAGCCGGAAATGCAATGCAGCACTACAAAGAAGTCTCACTTCCCATCGGTCAAAAGGGCCTTCCTAAAAAAGTGTAAAAAAAATACAGGAGAGGCCAGGGAGGAAAGGGAGCATTGTTACACTGATGGTCGGGATGTAAATTGCCAATGGCGACTCTGGAGAACGGTACGGTGTTTCCTAAAACATCTAAAAAACACAGCTAGAGAGAAAGGGGCACATCCATTCATGGGCGTATAAATTGGAAAAATTAAAATCAACAAGACACAGGCACCCCAAAGTTTAGGGCTGCTCTGGTTACAAGAACCTCCACTTGTGTACATCTTAAATATCCCAGGGATGAGAAAAATGGTAAAGAAGTTGTGGTACTTATGTACAATGGAATATCACTCAGCCATGAAATCAATATCATAAGGCTAGTAGCAGCATGATGAGTGGATTTAGGTACGACGATTCTAAGTGAAATAAGTCACACAGAAAAAGACACTTATCATAAGATATCACTTATAGAGGGAATGTAAAAACCGTTACCCTTAAACTGAATTACAAAACAGAACAGAGTCACCCATTTTAAAAACACACTATGGCTGCTTAACGGGAAAGGTGAGGAGGGGTGATGCATAAAACAAGGGTTTCAAATTAGCTCAGATACCGTTCCATAAACCCAATATGTAGTAGACAAGACCTACTCCTTGCTCAGTGAACTAGACTCAACACCCCCTATTCAGCGCACAAGAATATATCTGAGTAGTAAGAATCTGAAAACCTATGTATTGATCTCTCTCTGGAAGAGAGTCAAGTGAGTGTAAAGCGGCATAAACACAGCCGTGAAAAGCAGCTAAAACCCATTTTAAAAATAAATTACTTTTAAAAACCCGTAAAACAAAGACAGTGTAAGAGAGAGTAATTCTTACAAAATTCGTTCAGGGGCTGTGATGCAACCTGCATTGACCATATCTAGACCCACAGCTGGATGAGACATAAGGGTGGACACTCTTGGGGCTGAGAGGTTTGGTGAGGTTGGGTGAGCAAACGCTGACCCTTTAAAGTAATACTGCGTGGTCCCCATCCCATGGGTCCCAAATCTCCAGGTTCAAGGGCATCTTCCTACATCGAAAACATGCATGAGTAACCCAGATCATGGTACACCGTCTGATCGGAAAAGGTTTCTGAAACGCACCACATTTCTCATCTCCTTGTGCTCGGGTTCGCCATTCCAGCTTCTTAACTAGTAATCTCCCTACATGGAGAAACAGCACCTTTAAGCTCCTGTTCCATACAGGTTGCAATTTGTCCTGAGGATGAACGGGAAGAGGGGCAACCAATGAGAGACTAGATCTAGGTGTTGGGACAGGCACAGGTCACTCTATTTTCCCATCAGGAAGAAGAAATAACCACAGGCTCAGCCTGCCGCCCGGAACCAGAATAGGGCCTGAGGCAATCCCGCACTTCTGCGGCCAGCTCCCAAAAAAGCCAGTTGAAAAATGGAGCACATGGGCACTGCAATTCACAAACCTGCAGAGTTATAAATGATAACTCTCGTCCACAAATATATTGAGGGAAGGCAACGAAGAGGATTTGAAAGCAAGGCAGAATTGCAGGAAGCAGATTTCAGGAGGTAGATTCGAATCGCCTTTAAAGCACATGAAAAGCGGCAAAACGTCGACAATGATGCCCTTGGCCAAAAAGGGCGTATGCGTTTTTTCCTGAATATATTCAGGAAAAAACGCATACGCCCTTTTTGGCCAACCAAGCAACCTGGAAAGGCAAATCAGCGCTAAAAATAAGTCTCGCTTCCGATCCGTCAAAAGGGCCCTGCTGAAAAAAGTGTCAAAACCACAAATGCAGGACAGGCCAAGGAGAAATGGGAGCCTTGCCACGCTGATGGGCGGTATGTAAATTGCCAACAGCCACTCTGGAGAAGTGTACGGTGTGTCCTGAAACATCGAAAAAACACAGCTTAGGGAGCATAGGGCACTTCCACTCATGGGCGTATAAATTGGGAAAACTAAAAATCAGCAAGACACAGGCACCCCAAAGTTAAGGGCTGCTCTGTTTGCAAGAACCTCCACTTCATGACACCTTAAATATCCCAGGAAAGATAAAAATGGATAAAGAAGTTGTGGTCCTTATGTACAATGGAATATCACTCAGACATGATATCAATGTCATAATGCTAGTAGCAGCATGATGAGTGGATTTAGGTACGACGACTCTAAGTGAAATAAGTCACACAGAAAAAGACACTTATCGTAAGCTATCACTTATAGAGGGAATGTAAAAACCGCTACACTTGAACTGAATTACAAAAGAGAACAGAGTCACACGTTTAGAAAACACACTATGGCTGCTTAACGGGAAAGGTGAGGTGGGGTGATGCATAAAACAAGGGTTTCAAATTAGCACAGATACCGTTACATACACCCAATATGTAATAGACAAGACCTACTCCTTGCTCAGTGAACTGGACACAACACCCCCTATTCACCGCACAAGTATATATCTGACTAGTAAGAATCTTAAAACCTATGTATTGATATTTCTCTGGAAGTGTGTCAAGTGGGTGTAAAGCCGCATAAACACAGCCGTGAAAAGCAGCTAAACCCCATTATAAAAATAAATTACTTGTAAAAACCCGTAAAACAAAGACAGTGAAAGAGAGAGAAGTTCTTACACAATTCGTTCAGGGGCCGTGATGCAACATGGATTGACCAATTCTAGACCAACAGGTGGATGAGACCTAAGGGTGGACACTCTTGGAGCTGACAGGTCTGGTGAGGTTGGGTGAGCAAACGCAGACCCTTTATAGTAATACTGCGTGGTACCCATCCCATGGGTCCCAAATCTCCAGTTTCAAGGGCATCTTCCTGCATCGAAAACATGCATGAGAAACCCAGAAGATGGTACACCGTGTGATCGGGAAAGGTTTCTAAAACGCACCTCATTTCTCACCTCCTTGTGCTCGGGTTCGCCATTCCAGCTACTTTACTAGCAATCTCCCTTCTTGGAGAATCAGCACCTTTACCCTCCTGTTCAGTACAGGTTGCAATTTGTCCTGAGGATGAACGGGAAGAGGAGCAACCAATGAGAGACTAGATCTAGGTGTTGGGACAGGCACAGGTCACTCTATTTTCCCATCAGGAAGAAGAATTAACCACAGGCTCAGCCTGCCGCCAGGAACCAGAATAGGGCCTGAGGCAATCCCACGCTTTTGCGGCCAGCTACCAAAAAAGCGAGTTGAAAAATGGAGCTCAGGGGCACTGCAATTCACAAACCTGCAGAGTTATAAATGATAACTCTCGTCCACAAATATATTGAGGGAAAGCAACGAAGAGGATTTGAAAGCAAGGCAGTATTGCAGGAAACAGATTTCAGGAGGTAGATTCGAATCGCATTTAAAGCTCAAGAAAAGGGGCAAAACGTCGACAATGATGCACTTTGCCAAAAACGGCGTATGCGTTTTTTCCTGAATATATTCAGGAAAAAATGCATACGCACTTTTTGGCCAACCAAGCAACCTGGAAAGGCAAATCAGCGCTACAAAGAAGTCTCGCTTCCCATAGGTCAAAAGGGCCATGCTGAAAAAAGTGTCAAAACCACAAATGCAGGACAGGCAATGGAGAAATGGGAGCCTTGCTACGCTGATGGGCGGGATGTAAATTGCCAACAGCCACTCTGGAGAAGTGTATGGTGTGTCCTGAAATATCGAGAAAACACAGCTTAGGGAGCATAGGGCACGTCCACTCATGGGCGTATAAATTGGGAAAACTAAAAATCAGCAAGACACAGGCACCCCAAAGTTTAGGGCTGCTCTGTTGACAAGAACCTCCACTTCATGCCACCTTAAATATCCCAGGAAAGAGAAAAATGGATAAAGAAGTTGTGGTTCTTATGTACAATGGAATATCACTCAGCCATGAAATCAATGTCTTAAGGCTAGTAGCAGCATGATGAGTGGATTTAGGTACGACGACTCTAAGTGAAATAAGTCACACAGAAAAAGACACTTATCGTAAGCTATCACTTATAGAGGGAATGTAAAAACCGCTACACTTGAACTGAATTACAAAAGAGAACAGAGTCACACGTTTAGAAAACACACTATGGCTGCTTAACGGGAAAGATGAGGTGGTGTGATGCATAAAACAAGGGTTTCAAATTAGATCAGATACCGTTCCATACACCCAATATGTAATAGACAAGACCTACTCCTTGCTCAGTGAACTGGACTCAACACCCCCTATTCACCGCACAAGTATATATCTGACAAGTGAGAATCTTAAAACCTATGTATTGATATCCCCCTGGAAGTGTGTCAAGAGGGTGTAAAGCCGCATAAACACAGCCGTGAAAAGCAGCTAAACCCCATTATAAAAATAAATTACTTGTAGAAACCCGTAAAACAAAGACAGTGAAAGAGAGAGAAATTCTTACACAATTCGTTCAGGGGCTGTGATGCAACCTGGATTGAAAATATCTAGACCCACAGTTGGATGAGACCTAAGGGTGGACACTCTTGGGGCTGACAGGTTTGGTGAGGTTGGGAGAGCAAACACAGACCCTTTAAGGTAATACTGCGTGGTACCCATTCCATGGGTCCCAAATCTCCAGTTTTAAGGGCATCTTCCTGCATTGAAAACATGCATGAGAAACCCAGAAGATGGTACACCATGTGATCGGGAAAGGTTTCTAAAACGCACCTCATTTCTCATCTCCTTGTGCTCGGGTTCACCATTCCAGCTACTTTACTAGCAATCTCCCTACTTGGAGAATCAACACCTTTAACCTCCTGTTCTGTACAGGCTGCAATTTGTCCTGAGGATGAACGGGAAGAGGGGCAACCAATGAGAGACTAGATGTAGGTGTTGGAACAGGCACAGATCACTCTATTTTCCCATCAGGAAGAAGAATTAAGCACAGGCTCAGCCTGCCGGAGGGAAGCAGAATAGTGCCTGAGGCAATCCCGCGCTTCTGCGGCCAGCTCCGAAAAAAGCCAGTTGAAAAATGGAGCACATGGGCACTGCAATTCACAAACCTGCAGAGTTATAAATGATAACTCTCGTCCACAAATATATTGAGGGAAGGCAACGAAGAGGATTTGAAAGCAAGGCAGAGTTGCAGGAAACAGGTTTCAGGAGGTAGATTCGAATCGCCTTTAAAGCACATGAAAAGCGGCAAAACGTCGACAATGATGCCCTTGGCCAAAAAGGGCGTATGCGTTTTTTCCTGAATATATTCAGGAAAAAACGCATACGCCCTTTTTGGCCAACCAAGCAACCTGGAAAGGCAAATCAGCGCTACAAAGAAGTCTCGCTTCCCATCGGTCAAAAGGGCCATGCTGAAAAAAGTGTCAAAACCACAAATGCAGGACAGGCCAAGGAGAAATGGGAGCCTTGCCACGCTGATGGGCGGTATGTAAATTGCCAACAGCCACTCTGGAGAAGTGTACGGTGTGTCCTGAAACATCGAAAAAACACAGCTTAGGGAGCATAGGGCACTTCCACTCATGGGCGTATAAATTGGGAAAACTAAAAATCAGCAAGACACAGGCACCCCAAAGTTTAGGGCTGCTCTGTTTGCAAGAACCTCCACTTCATGACACCTTAAATATCCCAGGAAAGATAAAAATGGATAAAGAAGTTGTGGTCCTTATGTACAATGGAATATCACTCAGACATGATATCAATGTCATAATGCTAGTAGCAGCATGATGAGTGGATTTAGGTACGACGACTCTAAGTGAAATAAGTCACACAGAAAAAGACACTTATCGTAAGCTATCACTTATAGAGGGAATGTAAAAACCGCTACACTTGAACTGAATTACAAAAGAGAACAGAGTCACACGTTTAGAAAACACACTATGGCTGCTTAACGGGAAAGGTGAGGTGGGGTGATGCATAAAACAAGGGTTTCAAATTAGCACAGATACCGTTACATACACCCAATATGTAATAGACAAGACCTACTCCTTGCTCAGTGAACTGGACTCAACACCCCCTATTCACCGCACAAGTATATATCTGACTAGTAAGAATCTTAAAACCTATGTATTGATATTTCTCTGGAAGTGTGTCAAGTGGGTGTAAAGCCGCATAAACACAGCCGTGAAAAGCAGCTAAACCCCATTATAAAAATAAATTACTTGTAAAAACCCGTAAAACAAAGACAGTGAAAGAGAGAGAAGTTCTTACACAATTCGTTCAGGGGCCGTGATGCAACATGGATTGACCAATTCTAGACCAACAGGTGGATGAGACCTAAGGGTGGACACTCTTGGGGCTGACAGGTCTGGTGAGGTTGGGTGAGCAAACGCAGACCCTTTAAAGTAATACTGCGTGGTACCCATCCCATGGGTCCCAAATCTCCAGTTTCAAGGGCATCTTCCTGCATCGAAAACATGCATGAGAAACCCAGAAGATGGTACACCGTGTGATCGGGAAAGGTTTCTAAAACGCACCTCATTTCTCACCTCCTTGTGCTCGGGTTCGCCATTCCAGCTACTTTACTAGCAATCTCCCTTCTTGGAGAATCAGCACCTTTACCCTCCTGTTCTGTACAGGTTGCAATTTGTCCTGAGGATGAACGGGAAGAGGAGCAACCAATGAGAGACTAGATCTAAGTGTTGGGACAGGCACAGGTCACTCTATTTTCCCATCAGGAAGAAGAATTAACCACAGGCTCAGCCTGCTGGACAGAACCAGAATAGGGCCTGAGGCAATCCTGCGCTTTTGCGGCCAGCTACCAAAAAAGCGAGTTGAAAAATGGAGCTCAGGGGCACTGCAATTCACAAACCTGCAGAGTTATAAATGATAACTCTCGTCCACAAATATATTGAGGGAAAGCAACGAAGAGGATTTGAAAGCAAGGCAGTATTGCAGGAAACAGATTTCAGGAGGTAGATTCGAATCGCATTTAAAGCTCAAGAAAAGGGGCAAAACGTCGACAATGATGCACTTTGCCAAAAACGGCGTATGCGTTTTTTCCTGAATATATTCAGGAAAAAATGCATACGCACTTTTTGGCCAACCAAGCAACCTGGAAAGGCAAATCAGCGCTACAAAGAAGTCTCGCTTCCCATCGGTCAAAAGGGCCATGCTGAAAAATGTGTCAAAACCACAAATGCAGGACAGGCCATGGAGAAATGGGAGCCTTGCTACGCTGATGGGCGGGATGTAAATTGCCAACAGCCACTCTGGAGAAGTGTATGGTGTGTCCTGAAACATCGAGAAAACACAGCTTAGGGAGCATAGGGCACGTCCACTCATGGGCGTATAAATTGGGAAAACTAAAAATCAGCAAGACACAGGCACCCCAAAGTTTAGGGCTGCTCTGTTGACAAGAACCTCCACTTCATGACACCTTAAATATCCCAGGAAAGAGAAAAATGGATAAAGAAGTTGTGGTTCTTATGTACAATGGAATATCACTCAGCCATGAAATCAATGTCTTAAGGCTAGTAGCATCATGATGAGTGGATTTAGGTACGACGACTCTAAGTGAAATAAGTCACACAGAAAAAGACACTTATCATAAGCTATCACTTATAGAGGGAATGTAAAAACTGCTACACTTGAACTGAATTACAAAAGAGAACAGAGTCACACGTTTAGAAAACACACTATGGCTGCTTAACGGGAAAGATGAGGTGGTGTGATGCATAAAACAAGGGTTTCAAATTAGATCAGATACCGTTCCATACACCCAATATGTAATAGACAAGACCTACTCCTTGCTCAGTGAACTGGACTCAACACCCCCTATTCACCGCACAAGTATATATCTGACAAGTGAGAATCTTAAAACCTATGTATTGATATCCCCCTGGAAGTGTGTCAAGAGGGTGTAAAGCCGCATAAACACAGCCGTGAAAAGCAGCTAAACCCCATTATAAAAATAAATTACTTGTAGAAACCCGTAAAACAAAGACAGTGAAAGAGAGAGAAATTCTTACACAATTCGTTCAGGGGCTGTGATGCAACCTGGATTGAAAATATCTAGACCCACAGTTGGATGAGACCTAAGGGTGGACACTCTTGGGGCTGACAGGTTTGGTGAGGTTGGGAGAGCAAACACAGACCCTTTAAGGTAATACTGCGTGGTACCCATCCCATGGGTCCCAAATCTCCAGTTTTAAGGGCATCTTCCTGCATTGAAAACATGCATGAGAAACCCAGAAGATGGTACACCATGTGATCGGGAAAGGTTTCTAAAACGCACCTCATTTCTCATCTCCTTGTGCTCGGGTTCACCATTCCAGCTACTTTACTAGCAATCTCCCTACTTGGAGAATCAACACCTTTAACCTCCTGTTCTGTACAGGTTGCAATTTGTCCTGAGGATGAACGGGAAGAGGGGCAACCAATGAGAGACTAGATGTAGGTGTTGGAACAGGCACAGGTCACTCTATTTTCCCATCAGGAAGAAGAATTAAGCACAGGCTCAGCCTGCCGGAGGGAAGCAGAATAGTGCCTGAGGCAATCCCGCGCTTCTGCGGCCAGCTCCGAAAAAAGCCAGTTGAAAAATGGAGCACATGGGCACTGCAATTCACAAACCTGCAGAGTTATAAATGATAACTCTCGTCCACAAATATATTGAGGGAAGGCAACGAAGAGGATTTGAAAGCAAGGCAGAGTTGCAGGAAACAGGTTTCAGGAGGTAGATTCGAATCGCCTTTAAAGCACATGAAAAGCGGCAAAACGTCGACAATGATGCCCTTGGCCAAAAAGGGCGTATGCGTTTTTTCCTGAATATATTCAGGAAAAAACGCATACGCCCTTTTTGGCCAACCAAGCAACCTGGAAAGGCAAATCAGCGCTACAAAGAAGTCTCGCTTCCCATCGGTCAAAAGGGCCATGCTGAAAAAAGTGTCAAAACCACAAATGCAGGACAGGCCAAGGAGAAATGGGAGCCTTGCCACGCTGATGGGCGGTATGTAAATTGCCAACAGCCACTCTGGAGAAGTGTACGGTGTGTCCTGAAACATCGAAAAAACACAGCTTAGGGAGCATAGGGCACTTCCACTCATGGGCGTATAAATTGGGAAAACTAAAAATCAGCAAGACACAGGCACCCCAAAGTTTAGGGCTGCTCTGTTTGCAAGAACCTCCACTTCATGACACCTTAAATATCCCAGGAAAGATAAAAATGGATAAAGAAGTTGTGGTCCTTATGTACAATGGAATATCACTCAGACATGATATCAATGTCATAATGCTAGTAACAGCATGATGAGTGGATTTAGGTACGACGACTCTAAGTGAAATAAGTCACACAGAAAAAGACACTTATCGTAAGCTATCACTTATAGAGGGAATGTAAAAACCGCTACACTTGAACTGAATTACAAAAGAGAACAGAGTCACACGTTTAGAAAACACACTATGGCTGCTTAACGGGAAAGGTGAGGTGGGGTGATGCATAAAACAAGGGTTTCAAATTAGCACAGATACCGTTACATACACCCAATATGTAATAGACAAGACCTACTCCTTGCTCAGTGAACTGGACTCAACACCCCCTATTCACCGCACAAGTATATATCTGACTAGTGAGAATCTTAAAACCTATGTATTGATATCCCTCTGGAAGTGTGTCAAGTGGGTGTAAAGCCGCATAAACACAGCCGTGAAAAGCAGCTAAACCCCATTATAAAAATAAATTACTTGTAGAAACCCGTAAAACAAAGACAGTGAAAGAGAGAGAAATTCTTACACAATTCGTTCAGGGGCTGTGATGCAACCTGGATTGAAAATATCTAGACCCACAGTTGGATGAGACCTAAGGGTGGACACTCTTGGGGCTGACAGGTTTGGTGAGGTTGGGTGAGCCATCGCAGACACTTTAAAGTAATACTGCGTGGTACCCATCCCATGGGTCCCAAATTTCTAGGTTCAAGGGCATCTTCCTACATCGAAAACTTGCATGAGGAACCCAGAAGATGGTACAGCGTGTGAATTTGAAAGGTTTCTGAAACGCACCTCATTTCTCATCTCCTTGTGCTCGGGTTCGCCATTCCAGCTACTTTACTAGCAATCTCCCTACTTGGAGAATCAGCACCTTTAACCTCCTGTTCCCTACAGGTTGCAATTTGTCCTGAGGATGAACGGGAAGAGGGGCAACCAATGAGAGACTAGATCTAGGTGTTGGGACAGGCACAGGTCACTCTATTTTCCCATCAGGAAGAAGAATTAACCACAGGCTCAGCCTGCCGCCCGGAATCAGAATAGGGCCTGAGGCAATCCCGCGCTTCTGCGGCCAGCTCCCAAAAAAGCCAGTTGAAAAATGGAGCACATGGGCACTGCAATTCACAAACCTGCAGAGTTATAAATGATAAATCTCGTCCACAAATATATTGAGGGAAGGCAACGAAGAGGATTTGAAAGCAAGGCAGAGTTGCAGGAAACAGGTTTCAGGAGGTAGATTCGAATCGCCTTTAAAGCACATGAAAAGCGGCAAAACGTCGACAATGATGCCATTGGCCAAAAAGGGCGTATGCGTTTTTTCCTGAATATATTCAGGAAAAAACGCATACGCCCTTTTTGGCCAACCAAGCAACCTGGAAAGGCAAATCAGCGCTACAAAGAAGTCTCGCTTCCCATCGGTCCAAAAGGCCATGCTGAAAAAAGTGTCAAAACCACAAATGCAGGACAGGCCATGGAGAAATAGGAGCCTTGCTACGCTGATGGGCGGGATGTAAATTGCCAACAGCCACTCTGGAGAAGTGTACGGTGTGTCCCGAAACATCGAGAAAACACAGCTTAGGGAGCATAGGGCACGTCCACTCATGGGCGTATAAATTGGGAAAACTAAAAATCAGCAAGACACAGGCACCCCAAAGTTTAGGGCTGCTCTGTTGACAAGAACCTCCACTTCATGACAACTTAAATATCCCAGGAAAGAGAAAAATGGATAAAGAAGTTGTGGTCCTTATGTACAATGGAATATCACTCAGACATGAAATCAATGTCACAAGGCTAGTAGAAGCAAGATGAGTGGAGTTAGGTACGACGATTCTAAGTGAAATAAGTCACACAGAAAAATACACTTATCATAAGCTATCACTTATAGAGGGAATGTAAAAACCGCTACACTTGAACTGAATTAAAAAACAGAACAGAGTCACACGTTTAGAAAACACACTATGGCTGCTTAACGGGAAAGGTGAGGTGGGGTGATGCATAAAACAAGGGTTTCAAATTCGCTCAGATACCGTTCCATACACCCAATATGTAATAGACAAGACCTACTCCTTGCTCAGTGAACTGGACTCAACATCCCCTATTCACCGCACAAGAATATATGTGACTAGTAAGAATCTTAAAACCTATGTATTGATATATGTCTGGAAGTGAGTCAAGTGGGTGTAAAGCCGCATAAACACAGCCGTGAAAAGCAGCTTAACCCCATTATAAAAATAAATTACTTTTAAAAACCCGTAAAACAAAGACAGTGAAAGAGAGAGAAATTCTTACAAAATTCGTTCAGAGGCTGTGATGCAACCTGGATTGACCATATCTACACGCACAGCTGGATGAGACATAAGGGTGGACACTCTTGGGGCTGAAAGTTTGGGTTAGGTTGGGTGAGCAAACGCAGACCCTTTAAAGTAATACTGCGTGGTACCCATCCCATGGGTCCCAAGTCTCCAGGTTCAAGGGCATCTTCCTACATCGAAAACATGCATGAGAAACTCAGAAGATGGTACACCGTGTGATTTTGAAAGGTTTCTAAAACGCACCTCATTTCTCATCTCCTTGTGCTCGGGTTCGCCATTCCAGCTACTTTACTAGCAATCTCCCTACTTGGAGAATCAGCACCTTTAACCTCCTGTTCCCTACAGGTTGCAATTTGTCCTGAGGATGAAAGGGAAGAGGGGCAACCAATGAGAGACTAGATCTAGGTGTTGGGACAGGCACAGGTCACTCTATTTTCCCATCAGGAAGAAGAATTAAGCACAGGCTCAGCCTGTCCCCCAGAAGCAGAATAGGGCCTGAGGCAATACCGTGCTTTTGCGGCCAGCTCCCAAAAAAGCGAGTTGAAAAATGGAGCTCAGGCACACTGCAATTCACAAACCCGCAGAGTTATAAATGATAACTCTCATCCACAAATATATTGAGGGAAGGCAACGAAGAGGATTTGAAAGCAAGGCAGAATTGCAGGAAACAGGTTTCAGGAGGTAGATTCGAATCGCCTTTGAAGCACATGAAAAGTGGCAAAACGTCGACAATGATGCCCTTGGCCAAAAAGGGCGTATGCGTTTTTTCCTGAATATATTCAGGAAAAAACGCATACGCCCTTTTTTGCCAACCAAGCAACCTGGAAATTCAAATCAGCGCTACAAAGAAGTCTCGCTTCCCATCGGTCAAAAGGGCCATGCTGCAAAATGTGTCAAAACCAGAAATGCAGGACAGGCCATGGAGAAATGGCAGCCTTGCTACGCTGATGGGCGGGATGTAAATTGCCAACAGACACTCTGGAGAAGTGTACGGTGTGTCCTGAAACATCGAAAAAACACAGCTTAGGGAGCATAGGGCACGTCCACTCATGGGCGTATAAATTGGGAAAACTAAAAATCAGCAAGACACAGGCACCCCAAAGTTTAGGACTGCTCTGTTGACAAGAACCTCCACTTCATGACACCTTAAATATCCCAGGAAAGAGAAAAATGGATAAAGAAGTTGTGGTCCTTATGTACAATGCAATATCACTCAGACATGAAATCAATGCCATAAGGCTAGTAGAAGCAAGATGAGTGGAGTTAGGTACAACGATTCTAAGTGAAATAAGTCACACAGAAAAAGACACTTATCATAAGCTATCACTTATAGAGGGAATGTAAAAACCGCTACAGTTGAACTGAATTACAAAACAGAACAGAGTCACACGTTTAGAAAACACACTATGGCTGCTTTACGGGAAAGGTGAGGTGTGGTGATGCATAAAACAAGGGTTTCAAATTCGCTCAGATACTGTTCCATACACCCAATATGTAATAGACAAGACCTACTCCTTGCTCAGTGAACTGGACTCAACACCCCCTATTCACCGCACAAGAATATATGTGACTAGTAAGAATCTTAAAACCTATGTATTGATATCTGTCTGGAAGTGAGTCAAGTGGGTGTAAAGCGGCATAAACACAGCAGTGAAAACTAGCGAATCCCCATTTTAAATTAAATAACTTTAAAAAACCCAAAAAAATAAGACAGTGATAGAGAGAGGAAATTTTACATAATTCGTTCCTGGGCTGTGATGCAACCTTGTTTGATCATATCTAGACCCACAGCTGGATGAGAAATAAAGCTGGACACTCTTGCAGCTGAAGGACTCTTTCCCTAGTTACCAGATTGGGGAACGTAAATAGGCTGCCGCCCTCTGGCCGTTACCTGCAAAAGCAGCTTTAAAATCTGTGTTAATGGTCACTTCATATGAACAAGTACTTTAGGGCTGTAAATGAAACCTGCCCTCAAAATGTCTTGAGGGAGGTAGTGGCCAAAACTTTTCAAAATGTGACACTTACTTTAAGAAAACAATTTGAAGAACTAAGCTGTAATCACAGTTTGATAAATAAAAAGAGCATGCTTTAAAGATCAATTTCAACAGATTATGGGACACATGCAAATTCAGCCACACAGAGGTATCAGCTCGCACCTGTTAGAATAACCAGCAGCAAGCAAACTACAAACAATAAATATTGAACGTGTTTTGGAGAAATGCATACCCTCAATTTTAAGTGGGACATAACCTGGAAAGAGCCACTAATGAGAACTGAATGGTGGTGCCTTTAAAACGTACACACTGAGCTACCATATGATACAGCAAGCCCACTCCTTGGCCTATAACATAAGGAGATAGAACTGGAAAGACACAGGCAAGCAAATGTGCATTGCAGCAGTATTACAATAACCAAGACATGGAGGCAACCAAATAGTCCATCAAGAGGTGCGTGGCCAAAGAATAACTGGTACACGTACAGATGGAATATTAGCCAGGGAAAAAACCAAAACAATGCCATTTGCAGCACTGTGTATGATTCTTGAGTTAATCAGGCAAATTGTACTAAGTCAGAAAGCAAAAGACACATATCCTATAATATCACTTATAGGTCTTAGCTAAAAATTGATACCAATGAAGATATTTCCACAGAGAAATGCAATCACAGATTCATTAAACAAACTTAGGGTTCACCAAATGGAAAGGTGTGAGGATTGGATACATTAGGATATTGGGGTTAAGATAGATATAGAAACACATGTGAAATATGTAATCACCAAAGACCTACGTAATACCAAGACAAGACTACTCAACATGGTGTCATAACCTACATGGGAAAATGATCCAAAGAAGAATAGATATATGTATATGTTTAAAAGAACCACATCTTGCACACCTAGAAGAAACAAAACATTTTAATCAAATTTGCTCTGACAAAAAATAAAAATTAAATTAAAAAAAGAACAAGAAGTAATGAGACATAAACTTAAGGGGCTTTGTGCTGGCACATTGCATTCTAATTTACAACCAGAACATGACTTCCATTAAGGCTCTGTCATCACTAATAAAGCAGCTTTATAAGCAATGTTGAAGGTAGCTTAAAAGAAGTCTCACTAATTATTGATAGTAACAAGGAAACAAAGAAAAGTAAAAATCTCACTGCAAAAAGTATACATAGGGTAAGGATAGTAGATCAAACACTGATTAAACTTCTGTAAAGAATAAAAGACAACAGTAGTATGTTTTGTTAAAAAAGAGAGGGCCCAAATAAATCTGAAATGAAAGAGATGATGTTACAACAGACACCACAGAAATACAAATTATCCTAAGATACACACAGGGTAACTCAGGGCTCAGACTGGACAGAGCCCACTCTCCAGTCCCCTGTACATGACTTAAAGGAGCCTCAGGAACTGAGGAGGAGGTCCCTGAGGAGAGGCTCAAGATAGAATATGGTAGGCATTAACATGACTGCATTCATCTTAAACATGCCTGAACTACATTCACACGAGATGATTTTGTCCTGTATGTACATCGGCACCTATAGCCGGAACTGCAGATCTTTGGCTTCAACACCTCTACTGACAACATTAGCTTCACCTGCTGTGGACCGTCTCCTATAGGATTTCTAGAATCACAAAACATCGAAGCTTCACAGGACCCAGAGTCTGTGCGACTCCACACAGAGTCTCAGAGTCTCAACTCCACTCAGATACTCCACTCTTGGAGGGCACACACAAAGTAGTGTGCACATCAGGACCCAGGGGAAGGAGCAGTGACCCCGTAGGAGAATGACCAGAACTACCTGCTACTTTTAGAGGGTCTCCTGCAGAGGCAGCTTGTGGCTGTGGCTGTGGCTCACCGTGAGGACAACAACACTGGCAGCAGAAGTTCTGGGAAATACTCCTTGGTGTGAGCCCTCCCAGAGTCCGCCATTAGCCCCACCAAGAGCAAGGTAGGCTACAGTGCTGGGTCGCCTCAGGCCAAACAACCAACAGGGAGGGAACCCAGCCCCATGCATCAGCAGACAAGCAGATTCAACTTTTTATTAAAGTTTTATTTAATCCGTAGACAAGCGGATTAAAGCTCTGCCCACCAAAGCAACACCCAGCTCTACCCACCACCAGTCCCTCCCATCAGGAAGCTTGCACAAGCCTCTAAGATAGACTCATCCACCAGAGAGCAGACAGCAGAAGCAAGAAGAACTACAATTCTGCAGCCTGTGGAAGGAAAACCACATTCACAGAAAGATAAACAAAATGAAAAGGCAGAGGACTTTATACCAGATCAAGGAACAAGATAAAACCCCAGAAAAAAAAAAACGAAATGAGGTGGAGATAGGGAACCTTCCAGAAAAAGAATTCAGAATAATGATAGTGAAGTTGAGCCAAGACCTTAGAAAAAGAAAGGAGGCAAAGATCGAGAAGACACAAGAAATGCTTAACAAAGACCTAGAAGAATTAAGGAACAAACACCTAGAAGAATTAAAGAACAAACAAACAGAGGTGAACAATGTAATAACTGAAATGAAAAATACACTAGAAGGAATCAGTAGCAGAATAACTGTGGCAGAAGAACGGATAAGTGGCCTGGAAGACAGAAAGGTGGAAATCACTGCCATGGAACAGAATAAAGAAAAAGAATGAAAATAAATGAAGACACCCCAAGAGTCCTCTGGGACAACATTAAACGCAACAACATTCACATTATAGGGGTCCCAGAAGGAGAAGAGAGAGAGAAAGGACCCGAGAATATATTTGAAGAGATTATGGTCAAAAACTTCCCTAGCATGGGAAAAGAAATAGCCACCCAAGTCCAGAAGCACAGAGTGTCCCAGGCAGGAGAAACCAAAGGAGAAAAATGACAAGACACATAGTAATCAAATTGACAAAAATTAACGACAAAGAAAAATTATTGAAAGCAGCAAGGGAAAAATGACAAATAACATACAAGGGAAATCCCATAAGGATAACAGCTGATTTCTCAGCAGAAAATCTACAAGCCAGAAGGAAGTGGCATGATAAATTTAAAGTGATGAAAGGGAAGAACCTACAACCAAGGGTACTGCACCCTGCAAAGAGCTCATTCAGATTTGATGGAGAAATCAAAAGCCTTACAGACAAGCAAAAGCTAAGAGAATTCAGCACCATGCAACCAGCTCTACACCAAATGCTAAAAGAACTTCTCTAAGTGGGAAACACAAGAGAAGAAAAGGACCCACCAAGACAAACCCATAACAATTAAGAAAATAGTAGTAGGAACATACATATCGATAATTACCTTAAACGTGAATGCACTAAATGTTCCAACCAAAAGACATAGACTGGCTGAATGGATACAAAAACAAGACCCATATATATGCTGTCTACAAGAGACCCATTTCAGACCTAGGGACACATACAGACTGAAAGTGAGGCGATGGAAAAATATATTCTATGCTAATGAAAATCAAAAGAAAGCTGGAGTAGCAATACTCATATCAGATAAAATAGACTTTAAAATAAAGAATGTTACAAGAGACAAGGAAAGACACTACATAATGGTCAAGGGATCAATCCAAGAAGAAGATATAACAATTATAAATATATATGTACCCAACATAGGAGCACCTCAATGTATAAGGCAACTGCTAACAGCTATAAAAGAGGAAATCGACAGTAACACAATAATAGCGGGGGACTTTAACAGCTCACTTACACCAGTGGAGATCAGCCAGACAGAAAATTAATAAGGAAACACAAGCTTTAAATGACACAATAGACCAGATAGAGTTCATTGATATTTATAGGACATTCCATCCAAAAACAGCAGATTACACGTTGTTCTCAACTGCACATGGAACATTCTCCAGGATAGATCACATCTTGGGTCACAGATAAAGCCTCAGTAAATTTAAGAAAACTGAAATCATATCAAGCAGCTGTTCCGACCACAATGCTATGAGATTAGAAATCAATTACACAGAAAAAACTGTAAAAAACACAAACACATGGAGGCTAAACATAACGTTACTAAATAACCAAGAGATCACTGAAGAAATCAAAGGGGAAATCAAAAACTACCTAGAGACAAATGACAACCAAAACACGATGATCCAAAACCTATGGGATGCAGCAAAAGGAGTTCTAAGAGGGAAGTTTATAGCAATACAAGCCTACCTCAAGAAACAAGAAAAATCTCAAACAATCTAACCTTACACCTAGAGGAACTAGAGAAAGAAGAACAAAACCCAAAGTTAGTAGAAGGAAAGAAATCCTAAAGATCAGAGCAGAAATAAATGAAATAGAAACAAAGAAAACGGAAGCAAAGATCATCAAAACTAAAAGCTGGTTCTTTGAGAAGATAAGCAAAAATGATCAACCTTTAGCCACACTCAAGAAAAAGAGGGAGAGGACGCAAATCAACAAAATTAGAAGTGAAAAAGGAGAAGTTACAACAGACACCACAGGAATACAAAGCATCCTAAGAGACTACTACAAGCAACTCTGTGCCAATAAAATGGACAATCTGGAAGAAATGGACAAATTCTTAGAAAGGTATAACCTTCTAAGACTGAACCAGGAAGAAATAGAAAATATGAACAAACCTATCACAAGCAATGAAATTGAAACTGTGATTAAAAATCTTCCAACAAACAAAAGTCCAGAACCAGATGGCATTACAGGTGAATTCTATCAAACATTTAGAGAAGAGCTAACACCCAACCTTCTCAAATTCTTCAAAACAATTGCAGGGGAAGGAACACTCCCAAACTCATTCTATGAGACCACCATCACCCTGATACCAAAATCAGACAGAGATACTACAAGGAAAGAAAATTATAGACCAATATCCCTGATGAATATAGATGCAAAAATCCTCAACAAAATACTAGCAAACAGAATCGAACAACACATTAAAAGGATCATACACCATGATCAAGTGGGGTTTATCCCAGGGATGCAAGGATTCTTCAATATACACAAATCAATGTGATACACCATATTAACAAATTGTAGAATAAAACCATATGGTCATCTCAATAGATGAAGGAAAAGATTTTGAGAAAATTCAACACTCATTTACGATAAAAACTCTGCAGAGTGTGGGCATAGACGGAAACTACCTCAACATAATAAAGGCCATATATGACAAACCCACAGCAAACAGCATTCTCAATGGTGAAAAACTGAAAGCGTTTCCTCTAAGATCAGGAACAAGACGAGGATGTCCACTCTCACCACTGCTATTCAACATAGTTTTGGAAGTCCTAGCCATGGCAATCAGAGAAGAAAAAGAAATAAAAGGAATACAAAACGGAAAAGAAGAAGTAAAATTGTCACTGTTTGCAGATGACATGATATCATAGATAGAGAATCTTAAAGATGCCACCAGAAAACCACTGGAGCTAATCAATGAATTTGGTAAAGTTGCAGGATACAAAATTAATGCACAGAAATTGCTTGCATTCCTATACACTAACAATGAAAGATCAGAAAGAGAAATTAAGGAAACAATCCCATTACCACTGCAACAAAAAGAATAAAATACCTAGGAATAAACCTACCTAAGGAAGTAAAAGACCTGTACTCAGAAAACTATAAGACACTGATGAAAGAAATCAAAGATGATATAAACAGATGGAGACATATACCATGTCCTTGGATTAGAAGAATCAATATTGTGAAAATGACTATACTACCCAAAGCAATCTACAGATTCAATGCAATCCCGATCAAAATACCTTTGGCATTTTCTACAGAACAAGAAAAAAAATCTTAAAATTTGTAGGGAGACACAAAAGACCCTGGATAGCCAAAGCAGTCTTGAGGGGGAAAAAAAAGAGCTGGAGGAATCAGACTTCCAGACTTCAGACTATATTACAAAGCTACAGTAATCAAGATAATATGGTACTGACACAAACACAGAAATATAGGTCAATAGAAAAGGATAGAAAGCACAGAGATAAACCCACGTACCTATGGTTAACTAATCTATGACAAAGGAGGCAAGGGTATACAATGGAGAAAAGACAGTGTCTTCAGTAAGTGGTGCTGGGAAAACTGGACAGCTACATGTAAAAGAATGAAATTAGTACACTCCCTAACACCATACACAAAAGTAACTCAAAATGGATTAGAGACCTAAATATAAGACCAGCCACTATAAAACTCTTAGAAGAAAACATAAGCAGAACAGTCTATGACATAAATCACAGCAAGATCCTTTTTGACCCACCTCCTAGAGAAATGGAAATAAAAACAAAAATTAAAAAATGGGACCGAATGAAACATAAATTCTTTTGCACAGCAAAGGAAAACTTAAGCAAGATGAAAAGACAACCATCAGAATGGGAGAAAATATTTTCAAATGAAGCAAATGGCAAAGGATTAATCTACAAAAAGCAGCTCATGTAGCTCAATATCACAAAACCAAACAACCCAATCCAAAAATGGGCAGAAGACCTAAATAGAAATTTCTCCAAAGAAGATATACAGGTTGCCAACAAACACATGAAAGGATGCTGAGCATCACTAATCATTAGAGAAATGCAAATCAAAACTACAGTGAGGTATCACCTCACACCAGTCAGAATGGCCATCATCAAAAAATCTACCAACAGTAAATGCTGGAGAGGCATTTATTGGAGAAAAGGGAACCCTCTTGCACTGTTGGTGGGAATGTAAATTGATATAGCCACTAGGTAGAACGGTATGGGGCTTCCTTAAAAACTAAAAATAGAACTACCATACAACCCAGCAAACCCACTCCTGGACATTTACCCTGAGAAAACCATAATTCAAAAAGAGTCATGTACCACAATGTTCACTGTAGCTCTATTTACAATAGCCAGGACATGGAAGCAACCTAAGTGTCCATCAACAGATAAATGGATAAAGAAGATGTGGCACATATATACAATGGAACATTATTCTGCCATAAAAAGAAGCGAAATTGAGTTATTTTTAGTGAGGTGGATGGATCTAGAGTCTGTCCTACAGAGTGAAGTAAGTCAGAAAGAGAAAAACAAATACCGTATGCTAACACATATATATGGAATCTAAAAAAAAAAAGTTTATGAAGAACGTAGGGGCAGGAAAGGATTAAGGACACAGACGTAGAGAAAGGACTTGAGGACATGGGGAGAGGGAAGGGTAAGCTGGGACAAAGTGAGAGAGTGGTATGGACATATATACACTACCAAATGTAAAATTGAAATTGATAGCTACTGGGAAGCAGCCACATAGCACAGGGAGATCAGCTCTGTGCTTTGTGACCACCTAAAAGGGTGGGATAAGGGAGTGAGAGGGAGGTGCAAGAGGGAGGGGATATGGTGTTATATGTATACGCATAGCTGATTCACTTTTTTATACAGCAGAAACTAACACACAATTGTAAAGCAATTATACTCCAATAAAGATGTAAAAAAAAAAAAAAAAAAAAGAAAGCCCAGAGATAAACCTACACACCTATGGCACACTAATCTATGACAAAGGAGGCAAGGGTATACAATGGAGAAAAGACAGTCTCTTCAATAAGTGGTGCTGGGAAAAATGGACAGCTACATGTAAAAGAATGAAATTAGAACACTCCCTAACACCATACACAAAAAATAAACTCCAAATGGATTAGAGACCGAAATGTAAGACCGGACACTATAAAACTCTTAGAGGAAAACATAGGAAGAATACTCTTTGACATAAATCACAGCAAGATATTTTTTGATCCACCTCCTAGAGTAATGGAATAAAAAAAAAAAAAAAAAAAACAAAAACAAATGGGAGCAAATGAAACCTAAAAGCTTTTGCAAAGCAAAGGAAACTACAAACAAGACGAAAAGACAACCCTCAGAATGGGAGAAAATATTTGCAAACGAATCAATGGACAAAGGATTAATCTCCAATGTATATAAACAGCTCATGCAGCTCAACAGTAAAAAAACAAACAAACCAATCCAAAAATGGGCAGATGACGTAAATAGACATTTGTCCCAAGAAGACATACAGATGACCAAGAAACACATGAAAAGCTACTCAACATCACTAATTATTAGAGAAATATAAACCAAAACTACAATGAGGTATCACCTCACACGAGTTAGAATGGGCATCATCAGAAAATCTACAAACAACAAATGCTGGAGAGGGTGTGGAGAAAAGGGAACCCTCTTACACTATTTGTGGGAATGTAAATTGATACAGTCACTATGGAGAACAGTATGGAGGTTCCTTAAAAAACTAAAAATAGAATTACCATATGACCCAGCAATCCCACTACTGGCCATATACCCAGAGAAAACCATAATTCAAAAAGACATATTCACCACAATATTCATTGCAGCACTATTTACAATAGCCAGGTCATGGAAGCAACCTAAATGCCCATAGACAGACGAACGGAAAAGATGTGCTACATATATAAAATGGAATATTACTCAGCCATAAAAAGGAATGAAATTGGGTCATTTGTAGAGACGTGGATAGATCTAGAGACTGTCATACAGAGTGAAGTAAGTCAGAAAGAGAAAAACAAATATCGTATATTAACGCATACATGTAGAACCTAGAAAAATGGTAAAGATGAACTGGTTTGCAAGGCAGAAATAGAGACACAGATGTAGAGAACAAATGTATGGACACCAAGGGGGGAAAGTGGCAGGGTGGTGGTGGTGGGATGAATTGCGACCCTGGGATTGACATATATACACTTATATGTATAAAATAGATAACCAATAAGAGCCTGCTGTATAAAAAAATGAATAAAATAAATTCAAAAATTAAAAAATAAATAATACTTAAGAAAATAAAACAGAAAAAAAAGTTCTGTCCTTCCCATAGACGTATTTATATGAATGAATGATTTCCATGCTTATATCCATAAATACAAAAAGAGGAATAAAACTTACCTTGAACCAAAAAAGAAAAAAAAAAAAACAGAACCCACTGGTCATACAGAGGAAAACCCTATCAGCGCACTTGCTCCAGTGGTAAACAATTCTTAAGTTGGTCACAGGTGGGGAATCATCTCCCATGCAGCCAGCAGCCCCCACACAAGGAGCGTCCTCATTGCAAAGCTGGGGGACCGTGAGGAGGCGTCTCTGACTAAACGTGAGCTGAGCCCCAGGCCAGCTGCTGCTGAACTTTTCCCACCGTTCCCAGGTAAAACACCTGAATGTGTGCAAAGACTAAAAACTAGAGGAAGGGGCTTGGAGTCACACCAGCGACAGCACGCAGGCCGACTTGGTGCCTGCAGGCCAGCCAGGATGGTCCTGGCCCCGGGCGCTCGTCTGGAAACTTTCCATTTCCCTGCCTGAGGTACCCCTCCTGTCCCGGCCCCCACTGCTTTTTTCCTTCCTTACCTCTGCCCGGGGAGAAATTCCAGCAGCAAGTATGGGTGACACATCCTCTTCTTTAGCAGGTGGCAGCCCGGCAACTCCTGCAGAAAGTCCAGTAGAGCCCCAGTCACAACGGGCCACTCATAGAGCCGTGGGCCCTACTGCCTCCCACCAGCCCAACCCCGAGACTGCTGACGGGGCAGAGAATATGGCGTCAGGCACAGCTGCAGAGGCTTTTGCTGCCTGGAGGGGTGTTTATATTGACCTCAACCCAGGCACACCTGGGAAGGGCTGGCCGGCCGGGTCAGGCTGCCCAGGTCAGCCAATCCTCGCCCCTCAGGGGCTCAGATTTGCAGAAAATGGGCCTTGCTGCACCGGCCAGATCCAAGGAACAGGTGTAGGGTCCCGAGAGTCAGGATAGATAAGGGGCGGCAGCCCTGGCTTGTTTTCTAATCATTTTATCTGGTCCAGGAGTGGGAGACAACTTCAAGAAGACCCTCTGCTAATGAGAGGAACCCAGGAGTCAGGGAGAGGAGGGGTGGTGGGTGGAGACAGAGGCCTGGTGCCCCGGCTGCTGTGGAAGCCCCTAGAAGACCAGGCAGAGGGAGGCCGCACAGAGTGAAGCCTAGGGTCACAGACCTGTTGGAGCTGCTGTTTATTAGTTCAAGCTCTGCTCTGAGGTGCTCTGTGTCAGCTCTGAGTGACAGGTGTGCTGGGGGTGCTCTGCAATGAGGGCTATGTGCACAGTTCCTGTGTGCCCAGCCCTGTCGGGGTACCTGTCCACGGGAGCTCCATATCCAGGGAGGGGCATGCCCACGAGAGCCCCGTGGGCTGCTGCGTACCTGCCCAGGTGAGCTCCATATCCTGGGAGGGGCCTGACCATGATGGCCCCATGGGCTGCTGGGTACCTGCCCAGGTGAGCTCCATATCCTGGGAGGGGCCTAACCACCACAGCCCCGTGGGCTGCTGGGTACCTGCCCAGGTGAGCTCCATATCCTGGGAGGGACCTGACCACAAGAGCCCCGTGAGCTGCTGGGGACCTGGTAGAGGACGCCAGGACAGTCAGTGAAGCCACAGAGGATATACATCTAGTAGTTCCTAATTCCTACACCCTGCTGGTCATTCTACCATCCACCAGGACATGGTATTCTGTATTAGACTTCAATGATGCCTTCTTCTGTATTCCATTCGTCCCAGAGTCACAAGAAATTTTGGCTGTGAGTGGCAGGACTCAACATACAACAAAAACAATACTGCTGGGCCGTCCTGCCCCAGGGGTTCAAAAATTCCCACACCATCTTTGGGGAAACGTTAGCTAAAGACCTAAAAAATCTACCTCTGGAGAAGGGAACCCTCCTTCAATATGCAGATGACATTCTGATCACCAGCCCGACTAAGGAGGCCTCTGAACTACCTAGCCAATAAAAGATAGAAGGTGTCCAAGAAAAAGGCTCAAATATCACAAACTAAGGTGACCTTCCTGGGCTTCATTCGCACAGAAGGTCGGAAAAGCCCACCCCAGGAAAGGGAAGAAGCCATTTGCAGCCTCACCCTTCCTGAAACTAGAAGACAGCTTAGGGGTTCCTGGGGAGACCGGGGTTTGCTGCATCTGGATCCCTAACTACAGTCTAATAGCTGGGCCTCTATATGAAACACTGAAAGGAAAAGATGATGATCCTTTTGAATAGAATCCAGAAGCGGCCTTTCAAGAATGGAAAGAGCAGTCAGTTCAGATCCTTGCCCTGGACCTCCCTAAGTTAGCTAAACCCTTTGACCTTTACATTCCTGGTCCAAGGCGAATCGCCCTTGGAGTATTAGTGCAAAAACTGGGACCACTTGAAATGGAACAATGCAAGAATGCCCTCCAGGCATTGGCCAGCCACCCCATCCGACCAGGATACTGGGGGTATCTAAAAACCTGGAAATCAGCAGCCCGCAAGGCCAGCTCCCTCCTAAGGGAAAAGGACGCCATTTGGTGATCCTAACCACCCACCATGCCCTGAAGTTGCAGGGATTGCTCCGTGGGCACAATGACCTCGAGTGAGGAGGCCCTCCAACACCAACCTCCAGAGAGAAAACCTGGAGCAATGGGCCCCCATGACGACTCGTTTGACCATCACTTGACCTGGAGCTTCTCTCAGAAAACAACAAGAGTGTGTCCCAAAAGAGCAGACTATTGCTTACAGGACTTACTGCACCCAGAGCGGAGCTAATAAACTTGGCAGGGGAACCGTAAATAACGCTGCCACCATAGAAAAGCCTACAGACACCGCGGTGACGGCGGCCAATGAGACCGGCTGTACTCCTGGCTACTTCAAAAGGCCGTTGACTGAGTGGCCGTCAAGGTCCTGGATCACCACCAGCCCTGGACTGTCTGGGAGTTGAGCAAGCAGGGCTCTGACACCTGGTGTTGTTTGTACGTTAATTAGGTGGCCTAACTGAAGAAAGCGCAGAGTACTGGTCAGAGCATCTAGGCTAGCAGGAACTGTCAGCCTAAGGGGGCCGAACCAATGTGGAGCAGGGTAAAACGGCCCACCCCCACCCCAGCGTCTCTGCACATCTCTTTCCTGGACCCTTAAAGGTCATTAGAATCTATAAAACTTCCAATGCTGGTGCTCAGGCAGACGAGCAGTGAGGGAGGAGGCCTGGGGACAATCAACCTCACCTGGAGGCTGCTTGGGAGAAGTCCTCCCCCTCGCCCCGGGTATGAGGACACCCAACTCAGCACGAAGCATTTACAGAAGAGGTGTCTGCACCCTCAGCACCCCAAGAATGAGGAATGGGACAAAAGGCAGAGGAGGGCTTTGTCACTGGCAAAGCCCATGAAAAATTCCTGGGAGATGAAAATAGAATCTGGGCAATAAAATAAAGTCTAACCATTTTTTTCCTTTGTGCTTTGTCTAATTTCACTTGCTCCTAGGTTTCCACATGCAGAGGTCCCACACCCGACACTTCAGACCCGATTTCCTAGTGCAAAATGGCTGGGCCGACACCTCAGCTCGTGGGGCCCCGTGCAGACTCTGCGACATAGAGCCTGAGCTCCAGCCAACCCGGCCCTCGAGAGCTCCGCCCCCTCCCTCCCGCTGACGCTGCCAGGATCTCTACACAGCAGCCCGGCCCACAACCCGCAGGGGAGCACACACTCTCACCTCTCCATTCTCTGATCATAATATAAAGTTTTCCTTTGCTTCTGAACCAAAGTCAGTCTCGATCTGTTGGCTCCAATGACACTAGGCAGGGAGACCCTTGTTGGGGCCCACTCTGCAGGATCAGTAACAGAATTTGAGAACATTGTAACTTCAAAGAACAGATGTGCGAGCCAAACTGTAATTAACATAGAGCAGTGTATAAGGCTCGTGTAAAATAAGATGTTTCTAACACTTCCATTTGATATTTCCATCACTTTATTATAAGCAAGTTCAGTTGAGGGGTTTGTCTTATTTGTCAGGTCAACAGTAGAGAAATGCAGTGATTTCTTTCCAAGGATGTACATCTAATAATCTTGGTTGAAGTTTCAACCTTGTTTTGACTGATTTTCCATTGAAAATGATACCTCTCTTTCAGCTCCTAGATTTCTGAGAAGTATAAAATCTTATATTTTTTATTACCAAAGGGGAAAGGTGGGAGGAGGGATAAATTAACAGTTTCAGATTAACATATACACACTGCTATGTATAAAATATATCATCAACAAGGAACTACTGTATAACACAGGGAACTATACTCAATATTTTGTAATGACCCCTAAGGGGAAATAATCTGAAATACAATAGATATCTATATCGACATCATCTATCAACTACAGATAAAATGGAAACTAAAGGAGGCCGATGGTGAGCGTTTCTGAACCTGAAGACTTCAATCATCTAAAGTTCGGACTCTGCCTACGGCCCAAGTCCCTTAATGAACACACATGTACCAGTAGCTTAAAAATTCCCCAGATTGGAGTTCGGGGAGACACTGATTTGGAAAAATCCCTGGTGTTCTCCTTACATACACAGGACCTTTCCTACAGCTAAAACATGCCTGTGACACCCAGAAGATGGAACACGGTTGGATCAGGGAGATTTTGGAAAAGGCACCAAAACTCCTAATTTCCTGGTTGTCGGGTTCACACCTCCAGCCTTTTTCCTTAAAATCTCCCCACCTGAGGATGTCAGCACCTTCAACATCCAGTTGCACAAAATTTGGAATTTTTCCAAAGGAAGAAGGGGAAGGAGGAGAAACAAGGAGAGCCAAGCCCTAGATGTTCGGACAGGCACATGTCACTCTAATTTCCAATCAGGAAGAAGAATTAAGCAAAGGCTTAGCCTGCCACCGGGAACCAGAGTAGGGCCAGAAGCAAAGCAGCGGTTCTGCGGACAGCTCCCAAAAAAGCGAGTTGAAAAATGGAGCTCAGGGGCACTGCAATTCACAAACCTGCAGAGTTATAAATTATAACTATCGTCCAAAACTATATTGAGGGAAGGCAATGAACAGGATTGGAAAGCAAGGCAGAAATGCAGGAAACAGATTTCAGGAGTTAGATTCGAATAGCCCCTAAAGCACATGAAAAGCGGCCAAAAGTCGACAACGATGCACATGGCCAAAAAGAGCATATGTGTTTTTTTCTGAATAAATTCAGGAAAAAACGCATAGGCCCTTTTTGGCCAACCAAGCAAGCCGGAAATGCAATGCAGCACTACAAAGAAGTCTCACTTCCCATCGGTCAAAAGGGCCTTCCTAAAAAAGTGTAAAAAAAATACAGGAGAGGCCAGGGAGGAAAGGGAGCATTGTTACACTGATGGTCGGGATGTAAATTGCCAATGGCGACTCTGGAGAACGGTACGGTGTTTCCTAAAACATCTAAAAAACACAGCTAGAGAGAAAGGGGCACATCCATTCATGGGCGTATAAATTGGAAAAATTAAAATCAACAAGACACAGGCACCCCAAAGTTTAGGGCTGCTCTGGTTACAAGAACCTCCACTTCATGACACCTTAAATATCCCAGGAAAGAGAAAAATGGATAAAGAAGTTGTGGTTCTTATGTACAATGGAATATCACTCAGCCATGAAATCAATGTCTTAAGGCTAGTAGCATCATGATGAGTGGATTTAGGTACGACGACTCTAAGTGAAATAAGTCACACAGAAAAAGACACTTATCATAAGCTATCACTTATAGAGGGAATGTAAAAACTGCTACACTTGAACTGAATTACAAAAGAGAACAGAGTCACACGTTTAGAAAACACACTATGGCTGCTTAACGGGAAAGATGAGGTGGTGTGATGCATAAAACAAGGGTTTCAAATTAGATCAGATACCGTTCCATACACCCAATATGTAATAGACAATACCTACTCCTTGCTCAGTGAACTGGACTCAACACCCCCTATTCACCGCACAAGTATATATCTGACAAGTGAGAATCTTAAAACCTATGTATTGATATCCCCCTGGAAGTGTGTCAAGAGGGTGTAAAGCCGCATAAACACAGCCGTGAAAAGCAGCTAAACCCCATTATAAAAATAAATTACTTGTAGAAACCCGTAAAACAAAGACAGTGAAAGAGAGAGAAATTCTTACACAATTCGTTCAGGGGCTGTGATGCAACCTGGATTGAAAATATCTAGACCCACAGTTGGATGAGACCTAAGGGTGGACACTCTTGGGGCTGACAGGTTTGGTGAGGTTGGGAGAGCAAACACAGACCCTTTAAGGTAATACTGCGTGGTACCCATCCCATGGGTCCCAAATCTCCAGTTTTAAGGGCATCTTCCTGCACTGAAAACATGCATGAGAAACCCAGAAGATGGTACACCATGTGATCGGGAAAGGTTTCTAAAACGCACCTCATTTCTCATCTCCTTGTGCTCGGGTTCACCATTCCAGCTACTTTACGAGCAATCTCCCTACTTGGAGAATCAACACCTTTAACCTCCTGTTCTGTACAGGCTGCAATTTGTCCTGAGGATGAACGGGAAGAGGGGCAACCAATGAGAGACTAGATGTAGGTGTTGGAACAGGCACAGATCACTCTATTTTCCCATCAGGAAGAAGAATTAAGCACAGGCTCAGCCTGCCGGAGGGAAGCAGAATAGTGCCTGAGGCAATCCCGCGCTTCTGCGGCCAGCTCCGAAAAAAGCCAGTTGAAAAATGGAGCACATGGGCACTGCAATTCACAAACCTGCAGAGTTATAAATGATAACTCTCGTCCACAAATATATTGAGGGAAGGCAACGAAGAGGATTTGAAAGCAAGGCAGAGTTGCAGGAAACAGGTTTCAGGAGGTAGATTCGAATCGCCTTTAAAGCACATGAAAAGCGGCAAAACGTCGACAATGATGCCCTTGGCCAAAAAGGGCGTATGCGTTTTTTCCTGAATATATTCAGGAAAAAACGCATACGCCCTTTTTGGCCAACCAAGCAACCTGGAAAGGCAAATCAGCGCTACAAAGAAGTCTCGCTTCCCATCGGTCAAAAGGGCCATGCTGAAAAAAGTGTCAAAACCACAAATGCAGGACAGGCCAAGGAGAAATGGGAGCCTTGCCACGCTGATGGGCGGTATGTAAATTGCCAACAGCCACTCTGGAGAAGTGTACGGTGTGTCCTGAAACATCGAAAAAACACAGCTTAGGGAGCATAGGGCACTTCCACTCATGGGCGTATAAATTGGGAAAACTAAAAATCAGCAAGACACAGGCACCCCAAAGTTTAGGGCTGCTCTGTTTGCAAGAACCTCCACTTCATGACACCTTAAATATCCCAGGAAAGATAAAAATGGATAAAGAAGTTGTGGTCCTTATGTACAATGGAATATCACTCAGACATGATATCAATGTCATAATGCTAGTAGCAGCATGATGAGTGGATTTAGGTACGACGACTCTAAGTGAAATAAGTCACACAGAAAAAGACACTTATCGTAAGCTATCACTTATAGAGGGAATGTAAAAACCGCTACACTTGAACTGAATTACAAAAGAGAACAGAGTCACACGTTTAGAAAACACACTATGGCTGCTTAACGGGAAAGGTGAGGTGGGGTGATGCATAAAACAAGGGTTTCAAATTAGCACAGATACCGTTACATACACCCAATATGTAATAGACAAGACCTACTCCTTGCTCAGTGAACTGGACTCAACACCCCCTATTCACCGCACAAGTATATATCTGACTAGTAAGAATCTTAAAACCTATGTATTGATATTTCTCTGGAAGTGTGTCAAGTGGGTGTAAAGCCGCATAAACACAGCCGTGAAAAGCAGCTAAACCCCATTATAAAAATAAATTACTTGTAAAAACCCGTAAAACAAAGACAGTGAAAGAGAGAGAAGTTCTTACACAATTCTTTCAGGGGCCGTGATGCAACATGGATTGACCAATTCTAGACCAACAGGTGGATGAGACCTAAGGGTGGACACTCTTGGGGCTGACAGGTCTGGTGAGGTTGGGTGAGCAAACGCAGACCCTTTAAAGTAATACTGCGTGGTACCCATCCCATGGGTCCCAAATCTCCAGTTTCAAGGGCATCTTCCTGCATCGAAAACACGCATGGGAAACCTAGATGATGGTACACCGTCTGATCGGGAAAGGTTTCTGAAACGCACCTCATTTCTCATCTCCTTGTGCTCGGGTTCGCCATTCCAGCTACTTTACTAGCAATCTCCCTACTTGGAGAATCAGCACCTTTAACCTCCTGTTCCATACAGGTTGCAATTTGTCCTAAGGATGAATGGGAAGAGGGGCAACCAATGAGAGACTACATATAGGTGTTGGGACAGGCACAGGTCACTCTATTTTCCCATCAGGAAGAAGAATTAACCACAGGCTCAGCCTACCGCCCGGAACCAGAATAGGGCCTGAGGCAATCCCGTGCTTCTGCGGCCAGCTCCCAAAAAAGCCAGTTGAAAAATGGAGCACATGGGCACTGCAATTCACAAACCTGCAGAGTTATAAATGATAACTCTCGTCCACAAATATATTGAGGGAAGGCAACGAAGAGGATTTGAAAGCAAGGCAGAATTGCAGGAAACTGGTTTCAGGAGGTAGATTCGAATCGCCTTTAAAGCACATGAAAAGTGGCAAAACGTCGACAATGATGCCCTTGGCCAAAAAGGGCGTATGCGTTTTTTCCTGAATATATTCAGGAAAAAACGCATACGCCCTTTTTGGCCCACCAAGCAACCTGGAAAGGTAAATCAGTGCTACAAAGAAGTCTCGCTTCCCATCGGTCAAAAGGGCCATGCTGAAAAATCTGTCAAAACCACAAAAGCAGGACAGGCCATTGAGAAATGAAAGCCTTGCTACACTGATGGGCGGGATGTAAATTGCCAGCAACCACTCTGGAGAAGTGTACGGTGTGGCCTGAAACATCGAAAAAACACAGCTTAGGGAGCATAGGGCACTTCCACTCATGGGCGTATAAATTGGGAAAATTAAAAATCAGCAAGAGACAGGCACCCCAAAGTTTATGGCTGCTCTGTTGACAAGAACCTCCACTTCATGACACCTTAAATATCCCAGGAAAGAGAATAATGGATAAAGAAGTTGTGGTCCTTATGTACAATGGAATATCACTCAGCCATGAAATCAATGTCTTAAGGCTAGTAGCATCATGATGAGTGGATTTAGGTACGACGACTCTAAGTGAAATAAGTCACACAGAAAAAGACACTTATCATAAGCTATCACTTATAGAGAGAATGTAAAAACTGCTACACTTGAACTGAATTACAAAAGAGAACAGAGTCACACGTTTAGAAAACACACTATGGCTGCTTAACGGGAAAGATGAGGTGGTGTGATGCATAAAACAAGGGTTTCAAATTAGATCAGATACCGTTCCATACACCCAATATGTAATAGACAAGACCTACTCCTTGCTCAGTGAACTGGACTCAACACCCCCTATTCACCGCACAAGTATATATCTGACTAGTGAGAATCTTAAAACCTATGTATTGATATCCCTCTGGAAGTGTGTCAAGTGGGTGTAAAGCCGCATAAACACAGCCGTGAAAAGCAGCTAAACCCCATTATAAAAATAAATTACTTGTAGAAACCCGTAAAACAAAGACAGTGAAAGAGAGAGAAATTCTTACACAATTCGTTCAGGGGCTGTGATGCAACCTGGATTGAAAATATCTAGACCCACAGTTGGATGAGACCTAAGGGTGGACACTCTTGGGGCTGACAGGTTTGGTGAGGTTGGGTGAGCAAACACAGACCCTTTAAGGTAATACTGCGTGGTACCCATCCCATGGGTCGCAAATCTCCAGTTTTAAGGGCATCTTCCTGCATTGAAAACATGCATGAGAAACCCAGAAGATGGTACACCATGTGATCGGGAAAGGTTTCTGAAACGCACCTCATTTCTCATCTCCTTGTGCTCGGGTTCACCATTCCAGCTACTTTACTAGCAATCTCCCTACTTGGAGAATCAACACCTTTGACCTCCTGTTCTGTACAGGTTGCAATTTGTCCTGAGGATGAACGGGAAGAGGGGCAACCAATGAGAGACTAGATGTAGGTGTTGGAACAGGCACAGGTCACTCTATTTTCCCATCAGGAAGAAGAATTAAGCACAGGCTCAGCCTGCCGCCGGGAAGCAGAATAGTGCCTGAGACAATCCCGCGCTTCTGCGGCCAGCTCCGAAAAAAGCCAGTTGAAAAATGGAGCACATGGCCACTGCAATTCACAAACCTGCAGAGTTATAAATGATAACTCTCGTCCACAAATATATTGAGGGAAGGCAACGAAGAGGATTTGAAAGCAAGGCAGAGTTGCAGGAAACAGGTTTCAGGAGGTAGATTCGAATCGCCTTTAAAGCACATGAAAAGCGGCAAAACGTCGACAATGATGCCCTTGGCCAAAAAGGGCATATGCGTTTTTTCCTGAATATATTCAGGAAAAAACGCATACGCCCTTTTTGGCCAACCAAGCAACCTGGAAAGGCAAATCAGCGCTACAAAGAAGTCTCGCTTCCCATCGGTCAAAAGGGCCATGCTGAAAAAAGTGTCAAAACCACAAATGCAGGACAGGCCATGTAGAAATAGGAGCCTTGCTACGGTGATGGGCGGGATGTAAATTGGCAACAGCCACTGTGGAGAAGTGTACGGTGTGTCCTGAAACATCGAAAAAACACAGCTTAGGGAGCATAGGGCACTTCCACTCATGGGCGTATAAATTGGGAAAATTAAAAATCAGCAAGAGACAGGCACCCCAAAGTTTACGGCTGCTCTGTTGACAAGAACCTCCACTTCATGACACCTTAAATATCCCAGGAAAGAGAAAAATGGATAAAGAAGTTGTGGTCCTTATATACAATGGAATATCACTCAGCCATGAAATCAATGTCATAAGGCTAGTAGCAGCATGATGAGTGGATTTAGGTACGACGACTCTAAGTGAAATAAGTCACACAGAAAAAGACACATATCAAAAGATATCACTTATAGAGGGATGTAAAAACCGCTACACTTGAACTGAATTACAAATCAGAACAGAGTCACCCATTTTGAAAACACACTATGGCTGCTTAACGGGAAAGGTGAGGTGGGGTGATGCATAAAACAAGGGTTTCAAATTAGCTCTGATACCGTTCCATACACCCAATATGTAATAGAGAAGACCTACTCCTTGCTCAGTGAACTGGACTCAACACCCCGTATTCACCGCACAAGAATATATCCGACTAGTGAGAATCTTAAAACCTATGTATTGATATCTCTCTGGAAGTGAGTCAAGAGGGTGTAAAGCCGCATAAACACAGCCGTGAACAGCAGCTAAACCCCATTATAAAAATAAATTATTTTTAAAAACGCATGAAACAAAGACAGTAAAAGAGAGAGAAATTCTTACAAAATTCATTCAGGGGCTGTGACGCAACCTGGGTTGACCATATCTAGACCCACAGCTGGATGAGACATAAGGGTGGACACTCTTGGGGCTGAGAGGTTTGGTGAGGTTGGGTGAGCCATCGCAGACCCTTTAAAGTAATACTGCGTGGTACCCATCCCATGGGTCCCAAATCTCTAGGTTCAAGGGCATCTTCCTACATCGAAAACTTGCATGAGGAACCCAGAAGATGGTACAGCGTGTGAATTTGAAAGGTTTCTAAAACGCACCTCATTTCTCATCTCCTTGTGCTCGGGTTCGCCATTCCAGCTACTTTACTAGCAATCTCCCTACTTGGAGAATCAGCACCTTTAACCTCCTGTTCCCTACAGGTTGCAATTTGTCCTGAGGATGAACGGGAAGAGGGGCAACCAATGAGAGACTAGATGTAGGTGTTGGGACAGGCCCAGGTCACTCTATTTTCCCATCAGGAAGAAGAATTAACCACAGGCTCAGCCTGCCGCCAGGAACCAGAATAGGGCCTTAGGCAATCCCGCGCTTCTGCGGCCAGCTCCCAAAAAGCCAGTTGAAAAATGGAGCACATGGGCACTGCAATTCACAAACCTGCAGAGTTATAAATGATAAATCTCGTCCACAAATATATTGAGGGAACGCAACGAAGAGGATTTGAAAGCAAGGCAGAGTTGCAGGAAACAGGTTTCAGGAGGTAGATTCGAATCGCCTTTAAAGCACATGAAAAGCGGCAAAACGTCGACAATGATGCCCTTGGCCAAAAAGGGCGTATGCGTTTTTTCCTGAATATATTCAGGAAAAAACGCATACGCCCTTTTTGGCCAACCAAGCAACCTGGAAAGGCAAATCAGCGCTACAAAGAAGTCTCGCTTCCCATCTGTCCAAAGGGCCATGCTGAAAAAAGTGTCAAAACCACAAATGCAGGACAGGCCATGGAGAAATAGGAGCCTTGCTACGCTGATGGGCGGGATGTAAACTGCCAACAGCCACTCTGGAGAAGGGTACGGTGTGTCCTGAAACATCGAGAAAACACAGCTTAGGGAGCATAGGGCACGTCCACTCATGGGTGTATAAATTGGGAAAACTAAAAATCAGCAAGACTCAGGCACCCCAAAGTTTAGGCCTGCTCTGTTGACAAGAACCTCCACTTCAGGAAACCTTAAATATCCCAGGAAAGAGAAAAATGGATAAAGAAGTTGTGGTCCTTATGTACAATGGAATACCACTCAGCCATGAAATCAATGTCATAAGGCTAGTAGCAGCATGATGAGTGGATTTAGGTACGACGACTCTAAGTGAAATAAGTCACACAGAAAAAGACACTTATCAAAAGCTATCACTTATAAAGGGAATGTAAACACCGCTACACTTGAATTGAATTACAAATCAGAACAGAGTCACACATTTAGAAAACACACTATGGCTGCTTAACGGGAAAGGTGATGTGCGGTGATGCATAAAACAAGGGTTTCAAATTATCTCAGATACCGTTCCATACACCCAATAAGTAATAGAAAAGACCTACTCCTTGCTCAGTGAACTGGACTCAACAACCCATATTCACCGCACAAGAATATATGTGACTAGTAAGAATCGTAAAACCTATGTATTGATATCTCTCTGGAAGTGTGTCAAGTGGGTGTAAAGCTGCATAAACACAGCCGTGAAAAGCAGCTAAACCCCATTATAAAAATAAATTACTTTTAAAAACCTGTAAAACAAAGACAGTGAAAGAGAGAGAAATTCTTAAAAAATTCGTTCAGGAGCTGTGATGCAACCTGGATTGACCATATCTAGACCCACACCTGGATGAGACATAAGGGTGGACACTCTTGGGGCTGAGAGGTTGGGTGAGGTTGGGTGAGCAAACTCAGACCCTTTAAAGTAGTACTGCGTGGTACCCATCCCATGGGTCCCAAATCTCCAGGTTCAAGGGCATCTTCCTACATCGAAAACATGCATGAGAAACCCAGAAGATGGTACACCGTGTGATTTTGAAAGGTTTCTAAAACGCACCCAATTTCTCATCTCCTTGTGCTCGGGTTCGCCTTTCCAGCTACTTTACTAGCAATCTCCCTACTTGGAGAATCAGCACCTTTAAGCTCCTGTTCCCTACAGGTTGCAATTTGTCCTGAGGATGAACGGGAAGAGGGGCAACCAATGAGAGACTAGATCTAGGTGTTGGGACAGGCACAGGTCACTCTATTTTCCCATCAGGAAGAAGAATTAACCACAGGCTCAGCCTGCCGTCAGGAACCAGAATAGGGCCTGAGGCAATCCCGCGCTTTTGCGGCCAGCTCCCAAAAAAGCGAGTTGAAAAATGGAGCTCAGGGACACTGCAATTCACAAACCCGCAGAGTTATAAATGATAACTCTCATCCACAGATATATTGAGGGAAGGCAACGAAGAGGATTTGAAAGCAAGGCAGAATTGCAGGAAACAGATTTCAGGAGGTAGATTCGAATCGCCTGTAAAGCACATGAAAAGCGGCAAAACGTCGACAATGATGCCCTTGGCCAAAAAGGGCGTATGCGTTTTTTCCTGAATATATTCAGGAAAAAACGCATACGCCCTTTTTGGCCAACCAAGCAACCTGGAAAGTCAAATCAGCGCTACAAAGAAGTCTCGCTTCCCATCGGTCAAAAGGGCCATGCTGCAAAAAGTGTCAAAACCAGAAATGCAGTACAGGTCATGGAGAAATGGCAGCCTTGCTACGCTGATGGGCGGGATGTAAATTGCCAAAAGCCACACTGGAGAAGTGTACGGTGTGTCCTGAAACATCGAAAAAACACAGCTTAGGGAGCATAGGGCACGTCCACTCATGGGCGTATAAATTGGGAAAACTAAAAATCAGCAAGACACAGGCACCCCAATGTTTAGGGCTGCTATTTTGACAAGAACCTCCACTTCATGACACCTTAAATATCCCAGGAAAGAGAAAAATGGATAAAGAAGTTGTGGTCCTTATGTACAAAGGAATATCACTCAGACATGAAATCAATGTCATAAGGCTAGTAGAAGCAAGATGAGTGGATTTAGGTACGACGATTCTAAGTGAAATAAGTGACACAGAAAAAGACACTTATCATAAGCTATCACTTATAGAGGGAATGTAAAAACCGCTACACCTGAACTGAATTACAAAACAGAACAGAGTCACACGTTTAGAAAACACACTATGGCTGCTTAACGGGAAAGGTGAGGTGGGGTGATGCATAAAACAAGGGTTTCAAATTCGCTCAGATACTGTTCCATACACCCAATATGTAATAGACAAGACCTACTCCTTGCTCAGTGAACTGGACTCAACAACCCCTATTCACCGCACAAGAATATATGTGACTAGTAAGAATCGTAAAACCTATGTATTGATATCTCTCTGGAAGTGTGTCAAGTGGGTGTAAAGCTGCATAAACACAGCCGTGAAAAGCAGCTAAACCCCATTATAAAAATAAATTACTTTTAAAAACCTGTAAAACAAAGACAGTGAAAGAGAGAGAAATTCTTAAAAAATTCGTTCAGGAGCTGTGATGCAACCTGGATTGACCATATCTAGACCCACACCTGGATGAGACATAAGGGTGGACACTCTTGGGGCTGAGAGGTTGGGTGAGGTTGGGTGAGCAAACTCAGACCCTTTAAAGTAGTACTGCGTGGTACCCATCCCATGGGTCCCAAATCTCCAGGTTCAAGGGCATCTTCCTACATCGAAAACATGCATGAGAAACCCAGAAGATGGTACACCGTGTGATTTTGAAAGGTTTCTAAAACGCACCCAATTTCTCATCTCCTTGTGCTCGGGTTCGCCTTTCCAGCTACTTTACTAGCAATCTCCCTACTTGGAGAATCAGCACCTTTAAGCTCCTGTTCCCTACAGGTTGCAATTTGTCCTGAGGATGAACGGGAAGAGGGGCAACCAATGAGAGACTAGATCTAGGTGTTGGGACAGGCACAGGTCACTCTATTTTCCCATCAGGAAGAAGAATTAACCACAGGCTCAGCCTGCCGCCAGGAACCAGAATAGGGCCTGAGGCAATCCCGCGCTTTTGCGGCCAGCTCCCAAAAAAGCGACTTGAAAAATGGAGCTCAGGGACACTGCAATTCACAAACCCGCAGAGTTATAAATGATAACTCTCATCCACAGATATATTGAGGGAAGGCAACGAAGAGGATTTGAAAGCAAGGCAGAATTGCAGGAAACAGATTTCAGGAGGTAGATTCGAATCGCCTGTAAAGCACATGAAAAGCGGCAAAACGTCGACAATGATGCCCTTGGCCAAAAAGGGCGTATGCGTTTTTTCCTGAATATATTCAGGAAAAAACGCATACGCCCTTTTTGGCCAACCAAGCAACCTGGAAAGTCAAATCAGCGCTACAAAGAAGTCTCGCTTCCCATCGGTCAAAAGGGCCATGCTGCAAAAAGTGTCAAAACCAGAAATGCAGTACAGGCCATGGAGAAATGGCAGCCTTGCTACGCTGATGGGCGGGATGTAAATTGCCAAAAGCCACACTGGAGAAGTGTATGGTGTGTCCTGAAACATCGAAAAAACACAGCTTAGGGAGCATAGGGCACGTCCACTCATGGGCGTATAAATTGGGAAAACTAAAAATCAGCAAGACACAGGCACCCCAATGTTTAGGGCTGCTATTTTGACAAGAACCTCCACTTCATGACACCTTAAATATCCCAGGAAAGAGAAAAATGGATAAAGAAGTTGTGGTCCTTATGTACAAAGGAATATCACTCAGACATGAAATCAATGTCATAAGGCTAGTAGAAGCAAGATGAGTGGATTTAGGTACGACGATTCTAAGTGAAATAAGTGACACAGAAAAAGACACTTATCATAAGCTATCACTTATAGAGGGAATGTAAAAACCGCTACACCTGAACTGAATTACAAAACAGAACAGAGTCACACGTTTAGAAAACACACTATGGCTGCTTAACGGGAAAGGTGAGGTGGGGTGATGCATAAAACAAGGGTTTCAAATTCGCTCAGATACTGTTCCATACACCCAATATGTAATAGACAAGACCTACTCCTTGCTCAGTGAACTGGACTCAACAACCCCTATTCACCGCACAAGAATATATGTGACTAGTAAGAATCGTAAAACCTATGTATTGATATCTCTCTGGAAGTGTGTCAAGTGGGTGTAAAGCTGCATAAACACAGCCGTGAAAAGCAGCTAAACCCCATTATAAAAATAAATTACTTTTAAAAACCTGTAAAACAAAGACAGTGAAAGAGAGAGAAATTCTTAAAAAATTCGTTCAGGAGCTGTGATGCAACCTGGATTGACCATATCTAGACCCACACCTGGATGAGACATAAGGGTGGACACTCTTGGGGCTGAGAGGTTGGGTGAGGTTGGGTGAGCAAACTCAGACCCTTTAAAGTAGTACTGCGTGGTACCCATCCCATGGGTCCCAAATCTCCAGGTTCAAGGGCATCTTCCTACATCGAAAACATGCATGAGAAACCCAGAAGATGGTACACCGTGTGATTTTGAAAGGTTTCTAAAACGCACCCAATTTCTCATCTCCTTGTGCTCGGGTTCGCCTTTCCAGCTACTTTACTAGCAATCTCCCTACTTGGAGAATCAGCACCTTTAAGCTCCTGTTCCCTACAGGTTGCAATTTGTCCTGAGGATGAACGGGAAGAGGGGCAACCAATGAGAGACTAGATCTAGGTGTTGGGACAGGCACAGGTCACTCTATTTTCCCATCAGGAAGAAGAATTAACCACAGGCTCAGCCTGCCGCCAGGAACCAGAATAGGGCCTGAGGCAATCCCGCGCTTTTGCGGCCAGCTCCCAAAAAAGCGAGTTGAAAAATGGAGCTCAGGGACACTGCAATTCACAAACCCGCAGAGTTATAAATGATAACTCTCATCCACAGATATATTGAGGGAAGGCAACGAAGAGGATTTGAAAGCAAGGCAGAATTGCAGGAAACAGATTTCAGGAGGTAGATTCGAATCGCCTGTAAAGCACATGAAAAGCGGCAAAACGTCGACAATGATGCCCTTGGCCAAAAAGGGCGTATGCGTTTTTTCCTGAATATATTCAGGAAAAAACGCATACGCCCTTTTTGGCCAACCAAGCAACCTGGAAAGTCAAATCAGCGCTACAAAGAAGTCTCGCTTCCCATCGGTCAAAAGGGCCATGCTGCAAAAAGTGTCAAAACCAGAAATGCAGTACAGGCCATGGAGAAATGGCAGCCTTGCTACGCTGATGGGCGGGATGTAAATTGCCAAAAGCCACACTGGAGAAGTGTATGGTGTGTCCTGAAACATCGAAAAAACACAGCTTAGGGAGCATAGGGCACGTCCACTCATGGGCGTATAAATTGGGAAAACTAAAAATCAGCAAGACACAGGCACCCCAATGTTTAGGGCTGCTATTTTGACAAGAACCTCCACTTCATGACACCTTAAATATCCCAGGAAAGAGAAAAATGGATAAAGAAGTTGTGGTCCTTATGTACAAAGGAATATCACTCAGACATGAAATCAATGTCATAAGGCTAGTAGAAGCAAGATGAGTGGATTTAGGTACGACGATTCTAAGTGAAATAAGTGACACAGAAAAAGACACTTATCATAAGCTATCACTTATAGAGGGAATGTAAAAACCGCTACACCTGAACTGAATTACAAAACAGAACAGAGTCACACGTTTAGAAAACACACTATGGCTGCTTAACGGGAAAGGTGAGGTGGGGTGATGCATAAAACAAGGGTTTCAAATTAGCACAGATACCGTTACATACACCCAATATGTAATAGACAAGACCTACTCCTTGCTCAGTGAACTGGACTCAACACCCCCTATTCACCGCACAAGTATATATCTGACTAGTAAGAATCTTAAAACCTATGTATTGATATTTCTCTGGAAGTGTGTCAAGTGGGTGTAAAGCCGCATAAACACAGCCGTGAAAAGCAGCTAAACCCCATTATAAAAATAAATTACTTGTAAAAACCCGTAAAACAAAGACAGTGAAAGAGAGAGAAGTTCTTACACAATTCTTTCAGGGGCCGTGATGCAACATGGATTGACCAATTCTAGACCAACAGGTGGATGAGACCTAAGGGTGGACACTCTTGGGGCTGACAGGTCTGGTGAGGTTGGGTGAGCAAACGCAGACCCTTTAAAGTAATACTGCGTGGTACCCATCCCATGGGTCCCAAATCTCCAGTTTCAAGGGCATCTTCCTGCATCGAAAACACGCATGGGAAACCTAGATGATGGTACACCGTCTGATCGGGAAAGGTTTCTGAAACGCACCTCATTTCTCATCTCCTTGTGCTCGGGTTCGCCATTCCAGCTACTTTACTAGCAATCTCCCTACTTGGAGAATCAGCACCTTTAACCTCCTGTTCCATACAGGTTGCAATTTGTCCTAAGGATGAATGGGAAGAGGGGCAACCAATGAGAGACTACATATAGGTGTTGGGACAGGCACAGGTCACTCTATTTTCCCATCAGGAAGAAGAATTAACCACAGGCTCAGCCTACCGCCCGGAACCAGAATAGGGCCTGAGGCAATCCCGTGCTTCTGCGGCCAGCTCCCAAAAAAGCCAGTTGAAAAATGGAGCACATGGGCACTGCAATTCACAAACCTGCAGAGTTATAAATGATAACTCTCGTCCACAAATATATTGAGGGAAGGCAACGAAGAGGATTTGAAAGCAAGGCAGAATTGCAGGAAACTGGTTTCAGGAGGTAGATTCGAATCGCCTTTAAAGCACATGAAAAGTGGCAAAACGTCGACAATGATGCCCTTGGCCAAAAAGGGCGTATGCGTTTTTTCCTGAATATATTCAGGAAAAAACGCATACGCCCTTTTTGGCCCACCAAGCAACCTGGAAAGGTAAATCAGTGCTACAAAGAAGTCTCGCTTCCCATCGGTCAAAAGGGCCATGCTGAAAAAACTGTCAAAACCACAAAAGCAGGACAGGCCATTGAGAAATGAAAGCCTTGCTACACTGATGGGCGGGATGTAAATTGCCAGCAACCACTCTGGAGAAGTGTACGGTGTGGCCTGAAACATCGAAAAAACACAGCTTAGGGAGCATAGGGCACTTCCACTCATGGGCGTATAAATTGGGAAAATTAAAAATCAGCAAGAGACAGGCACCCCAAAGTTTATGGCTGCTCTGTTGACAAGAACCTCCACTTCATGACACCTTAAATATCCCAGGAAAGAGAATAATGGATAAAGAAGTTGTGGTCCTTATGTACAATGGAATATCACTCAGCCATGAAATCAATGTCTTAAGGCTAGTAGCATCATGATGAGTGGATTTAGGTACGACGACTCTAAGTGAAATAAGTCACACAGAAAAAGACACTTATCATAAGCTATCACTTATAGAGAGAATGTAAAAACTGCTACACTTGAACTGAATTACAAAAGAGAACAGAGTCACACGTTTAGAAAACACACTATGGCTGCTTAACGGGAAAGATGAGGTGGTGTGATGCATAAAACAAGGGTTTCAAATTAGATCAGATACCGTTCCATACACCCAATATGTAATAGACAAGACCTACTCCTTGCTCAGTGAACTGGACTCAACACCCCCTATTCACCGCACAAGTATATATCTGACTAGTGAGAATCTTAAAACCTATGTATTGATATCCCTCTGGAAGTGTGTCAAGTGGGTGTAAAGCCGCATAAACACAGCCGTGAAAAGCAGCTAAACCCCATTATATAAATAAATTACTTGTAGAAACCCGTAAAACAAAGACAGTGAAAGAGAGAGAAATTCTTACACAATTCGTTCAGGGGCTGTGATGCAACCTGGATTGAAAATATCTAGACCCACAGTTGGATGAGACCTAAGGGTGGACACTCTTGGGGCTGACAGGTTTGGTGAGGTTGGGTGAGCAAACACAGACCCTTTAAGGTAATACTGCGTGGTACCCATCCCATGGGTCGCAAATCTCCAGTTTTAAGGGCATCTTCCTGCATTGAAAACATGCATGAGAAACCCAGAAGATGGTACACCATGTGATCGGGAAAGGTTTCTAAAACGCACCTCATTTCTCATCTCCTTGTGCTCGGGTTCACCATTCCAGCTACTTTACTAGCAATCTCCCTACTTGGAGAATCAACACCTTTGACCTCCTGTTCTGTACAGGTTGCAATTTGTCCTGAGGATGAACGGGAAGAGGGGCAACCAATGAGAGACTAGATGTAGGTGTTGGAACAGGCACAGGTCACTCTATTTTCCCATCAGGAAGAAGAATTAAGCACAGGCTCAGCCTGCCGCCGGGAAGCAGAATAGTGCCTGAGACAATCCCGCGCTTCTGCGGCCAGCTCCGAAAAAAGCCAGTTGAAAAATGGAGCACATGGCCACTGCAATTCACAAACCTGCAGAGTTATAAATGATAACTCTCGTCCACAAATATATTGAGGGAAGGCAACGAAGAGGATTTGAAAGCAAGGCAGAGTTGCAGGAAACAGGTTTCAGGAGGTAGATTCGAATCGCCTTTAAAGCACATGAAAAGCGGCAAAACGTCGACAATGATGCCCTTGGCCAAAAAGGGCATATGCGTTTTTTCCTGAATATATTCAGGAAAAAACGCATACGCCCTTTTTGGCCAACCAAGCAACCTGGAAAGGCAAATCAGCGCTACAAAGAAGTCTCGCTTCCCATCGGTCAAAAGGGCCATGCTGAAAAAAGTGTCAAAACCACAAATGCAGGACAGGCCATGTAGAAATAGGAGCCTTGCTACGGTGATGGGCGGGATGTAAATTGGCAACAGCCACTGTGGAGAAGTGTACGGTGTGTCCTGAAACATCGAAAAAACACAGCTTAGGGAGCATAGGGCACTTCCACTCATGGGCGTATAAATTGGGAAAATTAAAAATCAGCAAGAGACAGGCACCCCAAAGTTTACGGCTGCTCTGTTGACAAGAACCTCCACTTCATGACACCTTAAATATCCCAGGAAAGAGAAAAATGGATAAAGAAGTTGTGGTCCTTATATACAATGGAATATCACTCAGCCATGAAATCAATGTCATAAGGCTAGTAGCAGCATGATGAGTGGATTTAGGTACGACGACTCTAAGTGAAATAAGTCACACAGAAAAAGACACATATCAAAAGATATCACTTATAGAGGGATGTAAAAACCGCTACACTTGAACTGAATTACAAATCAGAACAGAGTCACCCATTTTGAAAACACACTATGGCTGCTTAACGGGAAAGGTGAGGTGGGGTGATGCATAAAACAAGGGTTTCAAATTAGCTCTGATACCGTTCCATACACCCAATATGTAATAGAGAAGACCTACTCCTTGCTCAGTGAACTGGACTCAACACCCCGTATTCACCGCACAAGAATATATCCGACTAGTGAGAATCTTAAAACCTATGTATTGATATCTCTCTGGAAGTGAGTCAAGAGGGTGTAAAGCCGCATAAACACAGCCGTGAACAGCAGCTAAACCCCATTATAAAAATAAATTATTTTTAAAAACGCATGAAACAAAGACAGTAAAAGAGAGAGGAATTCTTACAAAATTCATTCAGGGGCTGTGACGCAACCTGGGTTGACCATATCTAGACCCACAGCTGGATGAGACATAAGGGTGGACACTCTTGGGGCTGAGAGGTTTGGTGAGGTTGGGTGAGCCATCGCAGACCCTTTAAAGTAATACTGCGTGGTACCCATCCCATGGGTCCCAAATCTCTAGGTTCAAGGGCATCTTCCTACATCGAAAACTTGCATGAGGAACCCAGAAGATGGTACAGCGTGTGAATTTGAAAGGTTTCTAAAACGCACCTCATTTCTCATCTCCTTGTGCTCGGGTTCGCCATTCCAGCTACTTTACTAGCAATCTCCCTACTTGGAGAATCAGCACCTTTAACCTCCTGTTCCCTACAGGTTGCAATTTGTCCTGAGGATGAACGGGAAGAGGGGCAACCAATGAGAGACTAGATGTAGGTGTTGGGACAGGCCCAGGTCACTCTATTTTCCCATCAGGAAGAAGAATTAACCACAGGCTCAGCCTGCCGCCAGGAACCAGAATAGGGCCTTAGGCAATCCCGCGCTTCTGCGGCCAGCTCCCAAAAAGCCAGTTGAAAAATGGAGCACATGGGCACTGCAATTCACAAACCTGCAGAGTTATAAATGATAAATCTCGTCCACAAATATATTGAGGGAACGCAACGAAGAGGATTTGAAAGCAAGGCAGAGTTGCAGGAAACAGGTTTCAGGAGGTAGATTCGAATCGCCTTTAAAGCACATGAAAAGCGGCAAAACGTCGACAATGATGCCCTTGGCCAAAAAGGGCGTATGCGTTTTTTCCTGAATATATTCAGGAAAAAACGCATACGCCCTTTTTGGCCAACCAAGCAACCTGGAAAGGCAAATCAGCGCTACAAAGAAGTCTCGCTTCCCATCTGTCCAAAGGGCCATGCTGAAAAAAGTGTCAAAACCACAAATGCAGGACAGGCCATGGAGAAATAGGAGCCTTGCTACGCTGATGGGCGGGATGTAAACTGCCAACAGCCACTCTGGAGAAGGGTACGGTGTGTCCTGAAACATCGAGAAAACACAGCTTAGGGAGCATAGGGCACGTCCACTCATGGGTGTATAAATTGGGAAAACTAAAAATCAGCAAGACTCAGGCACCCCAAAGTTTAGGCCTGCTCTGTTGACAAGAACCTCCACTTCAGGAAACCTTAAATATCCCAGGAAAGAGAAAAATGGATAAAGAAGTTGTGGTCCTTATGTACAATGGAATACCACTCAGCCATGAAATCAATGTCATAAGGCTAGTAGCAGCATGATGAGTGGATTTAGGTACGACGACTCTAAGTGAAATAAGTCACACAGAAAAAGACACTTATCAAAAGCTATCACTTATAAAGGGAATGTAAACACCGCTACACTTGAATTGAATTACAAATCAGAACAGAGTCACACATTTAGAAAACACACTATGGCTGCTTAACGGGAAAGGTGATGTGCGGTGATGCATAAAACAAGGGTTTCAAATTATCTCAGATACCGTTCCATACACCCAATAAGTAATAGAAAAGACCTACTCCTTGCTCAGTGAACTGGACTCAACAACCCCTATTCACCGCACAAGAATATATGTGACTAGTAAGAATCGTAAAACCTATGTATTGATATCTCTCTGGAAGTGTGTCAAGTGGGTGTAAAGCTGCATAAACACAGCCGTGAAAAGCAGCTAAACCCCATTATAAAAATAAATTACTTTTAAAAACCTGTAAAACAAAGACAGTGAAAGAGAGAGAAATTCTTAAAAAATTCGTTCAGGAGCTGTGATGCAACCTGGATTGACCATATCTAGACCCACACCTGGATGAGACATAAGGGTGGACACTCTTGGGGCTGAGAGGTTGGGTGAGGTTGGGTGAGCAAACTCAGACCCTTTAAAGTAGTACTGCGTGGTACCCATCCCATGGGTCCCAAATCTCCAGGTTCAAGGGCATCTTCCTACATCGAAAACATGCATGAGAAACCCAGAAGATGGTACACCGTGTGATTTTGAAAGGTTTCTAAAACGCACCCAATTTCTCATCTCCTTGTGCTCGGGTTCGCCTTTCCAGCTACTTTACTAGCAATCTCCCTACTTGGAGAATCAGCACCTTTAAGCTCCTGTTCCCTACAGGTTGCAATTTGTCCTGAGGATGAACGGGAAGAGGGGCAACCAATGAGAGACTAGATCTAGGTGTTGGGACAGGCACAGGTCACTCTATTTTCCCATCAGGAAGAAGAATTAACCACAGGCTCAGCCTGCCGCCAGGAACCAGAATAGGGCCTGAGGCAATCCCGCGCTTTTGCGGCCAGCTCCCAAAAAAGCGAGTTGAAAAATGGAGCTCAGGGACACTGCAATTCACAAACCCGCAGAGTTATAAATGATAACTCTCATCCACAGATATATTGAGGGAAGGCAACGAAGAGGATTTGAAAGCAAGGCAGAATTGCAGGAAACAGATTTCAGGAGGTAGATTCGAATCGCCTGTAAAGCACATGAAAAGCGGCAAAACGTCGACAATGATGCCCTTGGCCAAAAAGGGCGTATGCGTTTTTTCCTGAATATATTCAGGAAAAAACGCATACGCCCTTTTTGGCCAACCAAGCAACCTGGAAAGTCAAATCAGCGCTACAAAGAAGTCTCGCTTCCCATCGGTCAAAAGGGCCATGCTGCAAAAAGTGTCAAAACCAGAAATGCAGTACAGGTCATGGAGAAATGGCAGCCTTGCTACGCTGATGGGCGGGATGTAAATTGCCAAAAGCCACACTGGAGAAGTGTACGGTGTGTCCTGAAACATCGAAAAAACACAGCTTAGGGAGCATAGGGCACGTCCACTCATGGGCGTATAAATTGGGAAAACTAAAAATCAGCAAGACACAGGCACCCCAATGTTTAGGGCTGCTATTTTGACAAGAACCTCCACTTCATGACACCTTAAATATCCCAGGAAAGAGAAAAATGGATAAAGAAGTTGTGGTCCTTATGTACAAAGGAATATCACTCAGACATGAAATCAATGTCATAAGGCTAGTAGAAGCAAGATGAGTGGATTTAGGTACGACGATTCTAAGTGAAATAAGTGACACAGAAAAAGACACTTATCATAAGCTATCACTTATAGAGGGAATGTAAAAACCGCTACACCTGAACTGAATTACAAAACAGAACAGAGTCACACGTTTAGAAAACACACTATGGCTGCTTAACGGGAAAGGTGAGGTGGGGTGATGCATAAAACAAGGGTTTCAAATTCGCTCAGATACTGTTCCATACACCCAATATGTAATAGACAAGACCTACTCCTTGCTCAGTGAACTGGACTCAACAACCCCTATTCACCGCACAAGAATATATGTGACTAGTAAGAATCGTAAAACCTATGTATTGATATCTCTCTGGAAGTGTGTCAAGTGGGTGTAAAGCTGCATAAACACAGCCGTGAAAAGCAGCTAAACCCCATTATAAAAATAAATTACTTTTAAAAACCTGTAAAACAAAGACAGTGAAAGAGAGAGAAATTCTTAAAAAATTCGTTCAGGAGCTGTGATGCAACCTGGATTGACCATATCTAGACCCACACCTGGATGAGACATAAGGGTGGACACTCTTGGGGCTGAGAGGTTGGGTGAGGTTGGGTGAGCAAACTCAGACCCTTTAAAGTAGTACTGCGTGGTACCCATCCCATGGGTCCCAAATCTCCAGGTTCAAGGGCATCTTCCTACATCGAAAACATGCATGAGAAACCCAGAAGATGGTACACCGTGTGATTTTGAAAGGTTTCTAAAACGCACCCAATTTCTCATCTCCTTGTGCTCGGGTTCGCCTTTCCAGCTACTTTACTAGCAATCTCCCTACTTGGAGAATCAGCACCTTTAAGCTCCTGTTCCCTACAGGTTGCAATTTGTCCTGAGGATGAACGGGAAGAGGGGCAACCAATGAGAGACTAGATCTAGGTGTTGGGACAGGCACAGGTCACTCTATTTTCCCATCAGGAAGAAGAATTAACCACAGGCTCAGCCTGCCGCCAGGAACCAGAATAGGGCCTGAGGCAATCCCGCGCTTTTGCGGCCAGCTCCCAAAAAAGCGAGTTGAAAAATGGAGCTCAGGGACACTGCAATTCACAAACCCGCAGAGTTATAAATGATAACTCTCATCCACAGATATATTGAGGGAAGGCAACGAAGAGGATTTGAAAGCAAGGCAGAATTGCAGGAAACAGATTTCAGGAGGTAGATTCGAATCGCCTGTAAAGCACATGAAAAGCGGCAAAACGTCGACAATGATGCCCTTGGCCAAAAAGGGCGTATGCGTTTTTTCCTGAATATATTCAGGAAAAAACGCATACGCCCTTTTTGGCCAACCAAGCAACCTGGAAAGTCAAATCAGCGCTACAAAGAAGTCTCGCTTCCCATCGGTCAAAAGGGCCATGCTGCAAAAAGTGTCAAAACCAGAAATGCAGTACAGGCCATGGAGAAATGGCAGCCTTGCTACGCTGATGGGCGGGATGTAAATTGCCAAAAGCCACACTGGAGAAGTGTACGGTGTGTCCTGAAACATCGAAAAAACACAGCTTAGGGAGCATAGGGCACGTCCACTCATGGGCGTATAAATTGGGAAAACTAAAAATCAGCAAGACACAGGCACCCCAATGTTTAGGGCTGCTATTTTGACAAGAACCTCCACTTCATGACACCTTAAATATCCCAGGAAAGAGAAAAATGGATAAAGAAGTTGTGGTCCTTATGTACAAAGGAATATCACTCAGACATGAAATCAATGTCATAAGGCTAGTAGAAGCAAGATGAGTGGATTTAGGTACGACGATTCTAAGTGAAATAAGTGACACAGAAAAAGACACTTATCATAAGCTATCACTTATAGAGGGAATGTAAAAACCGCTACACCTGAACTGAATTACAAAACAGAACAGAGTCACACGTTTAGAAAACACACTATGGCTGCTTAACGGGAAAGGTGAGGTGGGGTGATGCATAAAACAAGGGTTTCAAATTCGCTCAGATACTGTTCCATACACCCAATATGTAATAGACAAGACCTACTCCTTGCTCAGTGAACTGGACTCAACAACACCTATTCACCGCACAAGAATATGTGTGACTAGTAAGAATCGTAAAACCTATGTATTGATATCTCTCTGGAAGTGTGTCAAGTGGGTGTAAAGCTGCATAAACACAGCCGTGAAAAGCAGCTAAACCCCATTATAAAAATAAATTACTTTTAAAAACCTGTAAAACAAAGACAGTGAAAGAGAGAGAAATTCTTAAAAAATTCGTTCAGGAGCTGTGATGCAACCTGGATTGACCATATCTAGACCCACACCTGGATGAGACATAAGGGTGGACACTCTTGGGGCTGCGAGGTTGGGTGAGGTTGGGTGAGCAAACTCAGACCCTTTAAAGTAGTACTGCGTGGTACCCATCCCATGGGTCCCAAATCTCCAGGTTCAAGGGCATCTTCCTACATCGAAAACATGCATGAGAAACCCAGAAGATGGTACCCCGTGTGATTTTGAAAGGTTTCTAAAACGCACCCAATTTCTCATCTCCTTGTGCTCGGGTTCGCCTTTCCAGCTACTTTACTAGCAATCTCCCTACTTGGAGAATCAGCACCTTTAAGCTCCTGTTCCCTACAGGTTGCAATTTGTCCTGAGGATGAACGGGAAGAGGGGCAATCAATGAGAGACTAGATCTAGGTGTTGGTAGAGGCACAGGTCACTCTATTTTCCCATCAGGAAGAAGAATTAACCACAGGCTCAGCCTGCCGCCAGGAACCAGAATAAGGCCTGAGGCAATCTCGCGCTTTTGTGGCCAGCTCCCAAAAAAGCGAGTTGAAAAATGGAGCTCAGGGACACTGCAATTCACAAACCCGCAGAGTTATAAATCATAACTCTCATCCACAGATATATTGAGGGAAGGCAACGAAGAGGATTTGAAAGCAAGGCAGAATTGCAGGAAGCAGATTTCAGGAGGTAGATTCGAATCGCCTTTAAAGCACATGAAAAGCGGCAAAACGTCGACAATGATGCCCTTGGCCAAAAAGGGCGTATGCGTTTTTTCCTGAATATATTCAGGAAAAAACGCATACGCCCTTTTTGGCCAACCAAGCAACCTGGAAAGGCAAATCAGCGCTACAAAGAGGTCTCGCTTCCCATCGGTCAAAAGGGCCATGCTGCAAAAAGTGTCAAAACCAGAAATGCAGGACAGGCCATGGAGAAATGGCAGCCTTGCTACGCTGATGGGCGGGATGTAAATTGCCAACAGCCACTCTAGAGAAGTGTACGGTGTGTCCTGAAACATCGAAAAAACACAGCTTAGGGAGCATAGGGCACGTCCACTCATGGGCGTATAAATTGGGAAAACTAAAAATCAGCAAGACACAGGCACCCCAATGTTTAGGGCTGCTATGTTGACAAGAACCTCCACTTCATGACACCTTAAATATCCCAGGAAAGAGAAAAATGGATAAAGAAGTTGTGGTCCTTATGTACAAAGGTATATCACTCAGACATGAAATCAATGTCATAAGGCTAGTAGAAGCAAGATGAGTGGATTTAGGTATGACGATTCTAAGTGAAATAAGTCACACAGAAAAAGACACTTATCATAAGATATCACTTATAGAGGGAATGTAAAAACCGCTACACTTGAACTGAATTACAAAACAGAACAGAGTCACACGTTTAGAAAACACACTATGGCTGCTTAACGGGAAAGGTGAGGTGGGGTGATGCATAAAACAAGGGTTTCAAATTCGCTCAGATACTGTTCCATACACCCAATATGTAATAGACAAGACCTACTCCTTGCTCAGTGAACTGGACTCAACAACCCCTATTCACCGCACAAGAATATATGTGACTAGTAAGAATCGTAAAACCTATGTATTGATATCTCTCTGGAAGTGTGTCAAGTGGGTGTAAAGCTGCATAAACACAGCCGTGAAAAGCAGCTAAACCCCATTATAAAAATAAATTACTTTTAAAAACCTGTAAAACAAAGACAGTGAAAGAGAGAGAAATTCTTAAAAAATTCGTTCAGGAGCTGTGATGCAACCTGGATTGACCATATCTAGACCCACACCTGGATGAGACATAAGGGTGGACACTCTTGGGGCTGAGAGGTTGGGTGAGGTTGGGTGAGCAAACTCAGACCCTTTAAAGTAGTACTGCGTGGTACCCATCCCATGGGTCCCAAATCTCCAGGTTCAAGGGCATCTTCCTACATCGAAAACATGCATGAGAAACCCAGAAGATGGTACACCGTGTGATTTTGAAAGGTTTCTAAAACGCACCCAATTTCTCATCTACTTGTGCTCGGGTTCGCCTTTCCAGCTACTTTACTAGCAATCTCCCTACTTGTAGAATCAGCACCTTTAAGCTCCTGTTCCCTACAGGTTGCAATTTGTCCTGAGGATGAACGGGAAGAGGGGCAACCAATGAGAGACTAGATGTAGGTGTTGGGACAGGCCCAGGTCACTCTATTTTCCCATCAGGAAGAAGAATTAACCACAGGCTCAGCCTGCCGCCAGGAACCAGAATAGGGCGTGAGGCAATCCCGCGCTTTTGCGGCCAGCTCCCAAAAAAGCGAGTTGAAAAATGGAGCTCAGGGACACTGCAATTCACAAACCCGCAGAGTTATAAATGATAACTCTCATCCACAGATATATTGAGGGAAGGCAACGAAGAGGATTTGAAAGCAAGGCAGAATTGCAGGAAACAGATTTCAGGAGGTAGATTCGAATCGCCTTTAAAGCACATGAAAAGCGGCAAAACGTCGACAATGATGCCCTTGGCCAAAAAGGGCGTATGCGTTTTTTCCTGAATATATTCAGGAAAAAACGCATACGCCATTTTTGGCCAACCAAGCAACCTGGAAAGGCAAATCAGCGCTACAAAGAGGTCTCGCTTCCCATCGGTCAAAAGGGCCATGCTGCAAAAAGTGTCAAAACCAGAAATGCAGGACAGGCCATGGAGAAATGGCAGCCTTGCTACGCTGATGGGCGGGATGTAAATTGCCAACAGCCACTCTGGAGAAGTGTACGGAGTGTCCTGAAACATCGAAAAAACACAGCTTAGGGAGCATAGGGCACGTCCACTCATGGGCGTATAAATTGGGAAAACTAAAAATCAGCAAGACACAGGCACCCCAATGTTTAGGGCTGCTATGTTGACAAGAACCTCCACTTCATGACACCTTAAATATCCCAGGAAAGAGAAAAATGGATAAAGAAGTTGTGGTCCTTATGTACAAAGGAATATCACTCAGACAAGAAATCAATGTCATAAGGCTAGTAGAAGCAAGATGAGTGGATTTAGGTACGACGATTCTAAGTGAAATAAGTGACACAGAAAAAGACACTTATCATAAGCTATCACTTATAGAGGGAATGTAAAAACCGCTACACCTGAACTGAATTACAAAACAGAACAGAGTCACACGTTTAGAAAACACACTATGGCTGCTTAACGGGAAAGGTGAGGTGGGGTGATGCATAAAACAAGGGTTTCAAATTCGCTCAGATACTGTTCCATACACCCAATATGTAATAGACAAGACCTACTCCTTGCTCAGTGAACTGGACTCAACAACCCCTATTCACCGCACAAGAATATATGTGACTAGTAAGAATCGTAAAACCTATGTATTGATATCTCTCTGGAAGTGTGTCAAGTGGGTGTAAAGCTGCATAAACACAGCCGTGAAAAGCAGCTAAACCCCATTATAAAAATAAATTACTTTTAAAAACCTGTAAAACAAAGACAGTGAAAGAGAGAGAAATTCTTAAAAAATTCGTTCAGGAGCTGTGATGCAACCTGGATTGACCATATCTAGACCCACACCTGGATGAGACATAAGGGTGGACACTCTTGGGGCTGAGAGGTTGGGTGAGGTTGGGTGAGCAAACTCAGACCCTTTAAAGTAGTACTGCGTGGTACCCATCCCATGGGTCCCAAATCTCCAGGTTCAAGGGCATCTTCCTACATCGAAAACATGCATGAGAAACCCAGAAGATGGTACCCCGTGTGATTTTGAAAGGTTTCTAAAACGCACCCAATTTCTCATCTCCTTGTGCTCGGGTTCGCCTTTCCAGCTACTTTACTAGCAATCTCCCTACTTGGAGAATCAGCACCTTTAAGCTCCTGTTCCCTACAGGTTGCAATTTGTCCTGAGGATGAACGGGAAGAGGGGCAACCAATGAGAGACTAGATCTAGGTGTTGGGACAGGCACAGGTCACTCTATTTTCCCATCAGGAAGAAGAATTAACCACAGGCTCAGCCTGCCGCCAGGAACCAGAATAGGGCCTGAGGCAATCCCGCGCTTTTGCGGCCAGCTCCCAAAAAAGCGAGTTGAAAAATGGAGCTCAGGGACACTGCAATTCACAAACCCGCAGAGTTATAAATGATAACTCTCATCCACAGATATATTGAGGGAAGGCAACGAAGAGGATTTGAAAGCAAGGCAGAATTGCAGGAAACAGATTTCAGGAGGTAGATTCGAATCGCCTTTAAAGCACATGAAAAGCGGCAAAACGTCGACAATGATGCCCTTGGCCAAAAAGGGCGTATGCGTTTTTTCCTGAATATATTCAGGAAAAAACGCATACGCCCTTTTTGGCCAACCAAGCAACCTGGAAAGTCAAATCAGCGCTACAAAGAAGTCTCGCTTCCCATCGGTCAAAAGGGCCATGCTGCAAAAAGTGTCAAAACCAGAAATGCAGTACAGGCCATGGAGAAATGGCAGCCTTGCTACGCTGATGGGCGGGATGTAAATTGCCAAAAGCCACACTGGAGAAGTGTACGGTGTGTCCTGAAACATCGAAAAAACACAGCTTAGGGAGCATAGGGCACGTCCACTCATGGGCGTATAAATTGGGAAAACTAAAAATCAGCAAGACACAGGCACCCCAATGTTTAGGGCTGCTATTTTGACAAGAACCTCCACTTCATGACACCTTAAATATCCCAGGAAAGAGAAAAATGGATAAAGAAGTTGTGGTCCTTATGTACAAAGGAATATCACTCAGACATGAAATCAATGTCATAAGGCTAGTAGAAGCAAGATGAGTGGATTTAGGTACGACGATTCTAAGTGAAATAAGTGACACAGAAAAAGACACTTATCATAAGCTATCACTTATAGAGGGAATGTAAAAACCGCTACACCTGAACTGAATTACAAAACAGAACAGAGTCACACGTTTAGAAAACACACTATGGCTGCTTAACGGGAAAGGTGAGGTGGGGTGATGCATAAAACAAGGGTTTCAAATTCGCTCAGATACTGTTCCATACACCCAATATGTAATAGACAAGACCTACTCCTTGCTCAGTGAACTGGACTCAACAACCCCTATTCACCGCACAAGAATATATGTGACTAGTAAGAATCGTAAAACCTATGTATTGATATCTCTCTGGAAGTGTGTCAAGTGGGTGTAAAGCTGCATAAACACAGCCGTGAAAAGCAGCTAAACCCCATTATAAAAATAAATTACTTTTAAAAACCTGTAAAACAAAGACAGTGAAAGAGAGAGAAATTCTTAAAAAATTCGTTCAGGAGCTGTGATGCAACCTGGATTGACCATATCTAGACCCACACCTGGATGAGACATAAGGGTGGACACTCTTGGGGCTGAGAGGTTGGGTGAGGTTGGGTGAGCAAACTCAGACCCTTTAAAGTAGTACTGCGTGGTACCCATCCCATGGGTCCCAAATCTCCAGGTTCAAGGGCATCTTCCTACATCGAAAACATGCATGAGAAACCCAGAAGATGGTACACCGTGTGATTTTGAAAGGTTTCTAAAACGCACCCAATTTCTCATCTCCTTGTGCTCGGGTTCGCCTTTCCAGCTACTTTACTAGCAATCTCCCTACTTGGAGAATCAGCACCTTTAAGCTCCTGTTCCCTACAGGTTGCAATTTGTCCTGAGGATGAACGGGAAGAGGGGCAACCAATGAGAGACTAGATCTAGGTGTTGGGACAGGCACAGGTCACTCTATTTTCCCATCAGGAAGAAGAATTAACCACAGGCTCAGCCTGCCGCCAGGAACCAGAATAGGGCCTGAGGCAATCCCGCGCTTTTGCGGCCAGCTCCCAAAAAAGCGAGTTGAAAAATGGAGCTCAGGGACACTGCAATTCACAAACCCGCAGAGTTATAAATGATAACTCTCATCCACAGATATATTGAGGGAAGGCAACGAAGAGGATTTGAAAGCAAGGCAGAATTGCAGGAAACAGATTTCAGGAGGTAGATTCGAATCGCCTTTAAAGCACATGAAAAGCAGCAAAACGTCGACAATGATGCCCTTGGCCAAAAAGGGCGTATGCGTTTTTTCCTGAATATATTCAGGAAAAAACGCTTACGCCCTTTTTGGCCAACCAAGCAACCTGGAAAGTCAAATCAGCGCTACAAAGAAGTCTCGCTTCCCATCGGTCAAAAGGGCCATGCTGCAAAAAGTGTCAAAACCAGAAATGCAGTACAGGCCATGGAGAAATAGCAGCCTTGCTACGCTGATGGGCGGGATGTAAATTGCCAAAAGCCACACTGGAGAAGTGTACGGTGTGTCCTGAAACATCGAAAAAACACAGCTTAGGGAGCATAGGGCACGTCCACTCATGGGCGTATAAATTGGGAAAACTAAAAATCAGCAAGACACAGGCACCCCAATGTTTAGGGCTGCTATTTTGACAAGAACCTCCACTTCATGACACCTTAAATATCCCAGGAAAGAGAAAAATGGATAAAGAAGTTGTGGTCCTTATGTACAAAGGAATATCACTCAGACATGAAATCAATGTCATAAGGCTAGTAGAAGCAAGATGAGTGGATTTAGGTACGACGATTCTAAGTGAAATAAGTGACACAGAAAAAGACACTTATCATAAGCTATCACTTATAGAGGGAATGTAAAAACCGCTACACCTGAACTGAATTACAAAACAGAACAGAGTCACACGTTTAGAAAACACACTATGGCTGCTTAACGGGAAAGGTGAGGTGGGGTGATGCATAAAACAAGGGTTTCAAATTCGCTCAGATACTGTTCCATACACCCAATATGTAATAGACAAGACCTACTCCTTGCTCAGTGAACTGGACTCAACAACCCCTATTCACCGCACAAGAATATATGTGACTAGTAAGAATCGTAAAACCTATGTATTGATATCTCTCTGGAAGTGTGTCAAGTGGGTGTAAAGCTGCATAAACACAGCCGTGAAAAGCAGCTAAACCCCATTATAAAAATAAATTACTTTTAAAAACCTGTAAAACAAAGACAGTGAAAGAGAGAGAAATTCTTAAAAAATTCGTTCAGGAGCTGTGATGCAACCTGGATTGACCATATCTAGACCCACACCTGGATGAGACATAAGGGTGGACACTCTTGGGGCTGAGAGGTTGGGTGAGGTTGGGTGAGCAAACTCAGACCCTTTAAAGTAGTACTGCGTGGTACCCATCCCATGGGTCCCAAATCTCCAGGTTCAAGGGCATCTTCCTACATCGAAAACATGCATGAGAAACCCAGAAGATGGTACACCGTGTGATTTTGAAAGGTTTCTAAAACGCACCCAATTTCTCATCTCCTTGTGCTCGGGTTCGCCTTTCCAGCTACTTTACTAGCAATCTCCCTACTTGGAGAATCAGCACCTTTAAGCTCCTGTTCCCTACAGGTTGCAATTTGTCCTGAGGATGAACGGGAAGAGGGGCAACCAATGAGAGACTAGATCTAGGTGTTGGGACAGGCACAGGTCACTCTATTTTCCCATCAGGAAGAAGAATTAACCACAGGCTCAGCCTGCCGCCAGGAACCAGAATAGGGCCTGAGGCAATCCCGCGCTTTTGCGGCCAGCTCCCAAAAAAGCGAGTTGAAAAATGGAGCTCAGGGACACTGCAATTCACAAACCCGCAGAGTTATAAATGATAACTCTCATCCACAGATATATTGAGGGAAGGCAACGAAGAGGATTTGAAAGCAAGGCAGAATTGCAGGAAACAGATTTCAGGAGGTAGATTCGAATCGCCTGTAAAGCACATGAAAAGCGGCAAAACGTCGACAATGATGCCCTTGGCCAAAAAGGGCGTATGCGTTTTTTCCTGAATATATTCAGGAAAAAACGCATACGCCCTTTTTGGCCAACCAAGCAACCTGGAAAGTCAAATCAGCGCTACAAAGAAGTCTCGCTTCCCATCGGTCAAAAGGGCCATGCTGCAAAAAGTGTCAAAACCAGAAATGCAGTACAGGCCATGGAGAAATGGCAGCCTTGCTACGCTGATGGGCGGGATGTAAATTGCCAAAAGCCACACTGGAGAAGTGTACGGTGTGTCCTGAAACATCGAAAAAACACAGCTTAGGGAGCATAGGGCACGTCCACTCATGGGCGTATAAATTGGGAAAACTAAAAATCAGCAAGACACAGGCACCCCAATGTTTAGGGCTGCTATTTTGACAAGAACCTCCACTTCATGACACCTTAAATATCCCAGGAAAGAGAAAAATGGATAAAGAAGTTGTGGTCCTTATGTACAAAAGAATATCACTCAGATATGAAATCAATGTCATAAGGCTAGTAGAAGCAAGATGAGTGGATTTAGGTACGACGATTCTAAGTGAAATAAGTGACACAGAAAAAGACACTTATCATAAGCTATCACTTATAGAGGGAATGTAAAAACCGCTACACTTGAACTGAATTACAAAACAGAACAGAGTCACACGTTTAGAAAACACACTATGGCTGCTTAACGGGAAAGGTGAGGTGGGGTGATGCATAAAACAAGGGTTTCAAATTCGCTCAGATACTGTTCCATACACCCAATATGTAATAGACAAGACCTACTCCTTGCTCAGTGAACTGGACTCAACAACCCCTATTCACCGCACAAGAATATATGTGACTAGTAAGAATCGTAAAACCTATGTATTGATATCTCTCTGGAAGTGTGTCAAGTGGGTGTAAAGCTGCATAAACACAGCCGTGAAAAGCAGCTAAACCCCATTATAAAAATAAATTTCTTTTAAAAACCTGTAAAACAAAGACAGTGAAAGAGAGAGAAATTCTTAAAAAATTCGTTCAGGAGCTGTGATGCAACCTGGATTGACCATATCTAGACCCACACCTGGATGAGACATAAGGGTGGACACTCTTGGGGCTGAGAGGTTGGGTGAGGTTGGGTGAGCAAACTCAGACCCTTTAAAGTAGTACTGCGTGGTACCCATCCCATGGGTCCCAAATCTCCAGGTTCAAGGGCATCTTCCTACATCGAAAACATGCATGAGAAACCCAGAAGATGGTACACCGTGTGATTTTGAAAGGTTTCTAAAACGCACCCAATTTCTCATCTCCTTGTGCTCGGGTTCGCCTTTCCAGCTACTTTACTAGCAATCTCCCTACTTGGAGAATCAGCACCTTTAAGCTCCTGTTCCCTACAGGTTGCAATTTGTCCTGAGGATGAACGGGAAGAGGGGCAACCAATGAGAGACTAGATCTAGGTGTTGGGACAGGCACAGGTCACTCTATTTTCCCATCAGGAAGAAGAATTAACCACAGGCTCAGCCTGCCGCCAGGAACCAGAATAGGGCCTGAGGCAATCCCGCGCTTTTGCGGCCAGCTCCCAAAAAAGCGAGTTGAAAAATGGAGCTCAGGGACACTGAAATTCACAAACCCGCAGAGTTATAAATGATAACTCTCATCCACAGATATATTGAGGGAAGGCAACGAAGAGGATTTGAAAGCAAGGAAGAATTGCAGGAAACAGATTTCAGGAGGTAGATTCGAATCGCCTTTAAAGCACATGAAAAGCGGCAAAACGTCGACAATGATGCCCTTGGCCAAAAAGGGCGTATGCGTTTTTTCTGAATATATTCAGGAAAAAACGCATACGCCCTTTTTGGCCAACCAAGCAACCTGGAAAGTCAAATCAGCGCTACAAAGCAGTCTCGCTTCCCATCGGTCAAAAGGGCCATGCTGCAAAAAGTGTCAAAACCAGAAATGCAGTACAGGCCATGGAGAAATGGCAGCCTTGCTACGCTGATGGGCGGGATGTAAATTGCCAAAAGCCACACTGGAGAAGTGTACGGTGTGTCCTGAAACATCGAAAAAACACAGCTTAGGGAGCATAGGGCACGTCCACTCATGGGCGTATAAATTGGGAAAACTAAAAATCAGCAAGACACAGGCACCCCAATGTTTAGGGCTGCTATGTTGACAAGAACCTCCACTTCATGACACCTTAAATATCCCAGGAAAGAGAAAAATGGATAAAGAAGTTGTGGTCCTTATGTACAAAGGAATATCACTCAGACATGAAATCAATGTCATAAGGCTAGTAGAAGCAAGATGAGTGGATTTAGGTACGACGATTCTAAGTGAAATAAGTGACACAGAAAAAGACACTTATCATAAGCTATCACTTATAGAGGGAATGTAAAAACCGCTACACCTGAACTGAATTACAAAACAGAACAGAGTCACACGTTTAGAAAACACACTATGGCTGCTTAACGGGAAAGGTGAGGTGGGGTGATGCATAAAACAAGGGTTTCAAATTCGCTCAGATACTGTTCCATACACCCAATATGTAATAGACAAGACCTACTCCTTGCTCAGTGAACTGGACTCAACAACCCCTATTCACCGCACAAGAATATATGTGACTAGTAAGAATCGTAAAACCTATGTATTGATATCTCTCTGGAAGTGTGTCAAGTGGGTGTAAAGCTGCATAAACACAGCCGTGAAAAGCAGCTAAACCCCATTATAAAAATAAATTACTTTTAAAAACCTGTAAAACAAAGACAGTGAAAGAGAGAGAAATTCTTAAAAAATTCGTTCAGGAGCTGTGATGCAACCTGGATTGACCATATCTAGACCCACACCTGGATGAGACATAAGGGTGGACACTCTTGGGGCTGAGAGGTTGGGTGAGGTTGGGTGAGCAAACTCAGACCCTTTAAAGTAGTACTGCGTGGTACCCATCCCATGGGTCCCAAATCTCCAGGTTCAAGGGCATCTTCCTACATCGAAAACATGCATGAGAAACCCAGAAGATGGTACACCGTGTGATTTTGAAAGGTTTCTAAAACGCACCCCATTTCTCATCTCCTTGTGCTCGGGTTCGCCTTTCCAGCTACTTTACTAGCAATCTCCCTACTTGGAGAATCAGCACCTTTAAGCTCCTGTTCCCTACAGGTTGCAATTTGTCCTGAGGATGAACGGGAAGAGGGGCAACCAATGAGAGACTAGATCTAGGTGTTGGGACAGGCACAGGTCACTCTATTTTCCCATCAGGAAGAAGAATTAACCACAGGCTCAGCCTGCCGCCAGGAACCAGAATAGGGCCTGAGGCAATCCCGCGCTTTTGCGGCCAGCTCCCAAAAAAGCGAGTTGAAAAATGGAGCTCAGGGACACTGCAATTCACAAACCCGCAGAGTTATAAATGATAACTCTCATCTACAGATATATTGAGGGAAGGCAACGAAGAGGATTTGAAAGCAAGGCAGAATTGCAGGAAACAGATTTCAGGAGGTAGATTCGAATCGCCTTTAAAGCACATGAAAAGCGGCAAAACGTCGACAATGATGCCCTTGGCCAAAAAGGGCGTATGCGTTTTTTCCTGAATATATTCAGGAAAAAACGCATACGCACTTTTTGGCCAACCAAGCAACCCGGAAAGTCAAATCAGCGCTACAAAGAGGTCTCGCTTCCCATCGGTCAAAAGGGCCATGCTGCAAAAAGTGTCAAAACCAGAAATGCAGTACAGGCCATGGAGAAATGGCAGCCTTGCTACGCTGATGGGCGGGATGTAAATTGCCAAAAGCCACACTGGAGAAGTGTACGGTGTGTCCTGAAACATCGAAAAAACACAGCTTAGGGAGCATAGGGCACGTCCACTCATGGGCGTATAAATTGGGAAAACTAAAAATCAGCAAGACACAGGCACCCCAATGTTTAGGGCTGCTATGTTGACAAGAACCTCCACTTCATGACACCTTAAATATCCCAGGAAAGAGAAAAATGGATAAAGAAGTTGTGGTCCTTATGTACAAAGGAATATCACTCAGACATGAAATCAATGTCATAAGGCTAGTAGAAGCAAGATGAGTGGATTTAGGTACGACGATTCTAAGTGAAATAAGTGACACAGAAAAAGACACTTATCATAAGCTATCACTTATAGAGGGAATGTAAAAACCGCTACACCTGAACTGAATTACAAAACAGAACAGAGTCACACGTTTAGAAAACACACTATGGCTGCTTAACGGGAAAGGTGAGGTGGGGTGATGCATAAAACAAGGGTTTCAAATTCGCTCAGATACTGTTCCATACACCCAATATGTAATAGACAAGACCTACTCCTTGCTCAGTGAACTGGACTCAACAACCCCTATTCACCGCACAAGAATATATGTGACTAGTAAGAATCGTAAAACCTATGTATTGATATCTCTCTGGAAGTGTGTCAAGTGGGTGTAAAGCTGCATAAACACAGCCGTGAAAAGCAGCTAAACCCCATTATAAAAATAAATTACTTTTAAAAACCTGTAAAACAAAGACAGTGAAAGAGAGAGAAATTCTTAAAAAATTCGTTCAGGAGCTGTGATGCAACCTGGATTGACCATATCTAGACCCACACCTGGATGAGACATAAGGGTGGACACTCTTGGGGCTGAGAGGTTGGGTGAGGTTGGGTGAGCAAACTCAGACCCTTTAAAGTAGTACTGCGTGGTACCCATCCCATGGGTCCCAAATCTCCAGGTTCAAGGGCATCTTCCTACATCGAAAACATGCATGAGAAACCCAGAAGATGGTACACCGTGTGATTTTGAAAGGTTTCTAAAACGCACCCCATTTCTCATCTCCTTGTGCTAGGGTTCGCCTTTCCAGCTACTTTACTAGCAATCTCCCTACTTGGAGAATCAGCACCTTTAAGCTCCTGTTCCCTACAGGTTGCAATTTGTCCTGAGGATGAACGGGAAGAGGGGCAACCAATGAGAGACTAGATCTAGGTGTTGGTAGAGGCACAGGTCACTCTATTTTCCCATCAGGAAGAAGAATTAACCACAGGCTCAGCCTGCCGCCAGGAACCAGAATAAGGCCTGAGGCAATCTCGCGCTTTTGTGGCCAGCTCCCAAAAAAGCGAGTTGAAAAATGGAGCTCAGGGACACTGCAATTCACAAACCCGCAGAGTTATAAATGATAACTCTCATCCACATATATATTGAGGGAAGGCAACGAAGAGGATTTGAAAGCAAGGCAGAATTGCAGGAAGCAGATTTCAGGAGGTAGATTCGAATCGCCTTTAAAGCACATGAAAAGCGGCAAAACGTCGACAATGATGCCCTTGGCCAAAAAGGGCGTATGCGTTTTTTCCTGAATATATTCAGGAAAAAACGCATACGCCCTTTTTGGCCAACCAAGCAACCTGGAAAGGCAAATCAGCGCTACAAAGAGGTCTCGCTTCCCATCGGTCAAAAGGGCCATGCTGCAAAAAGTGTCAAAACCAGAAATGCAGGACAGGCCATGGAGAAATGGCAGCCTTGCTACGCTGATGGGCGGGATGTAAATTGCCAACAGCCACTCTAGAGAAGTGTACGGTGTGTCCTGAAACATCGAAAAAACACAGCTTAGGGAGCATAGGGCACGTCCACTCATGGGCGTATAAATTGGGAAAACTAAAAATCAGCAAGACACAGGCACCCCAATGTTTAGGGCTGCTATGTTGACAAGAACCTCCACTTCATGACACCTTAAATATCCCAGGAAAGAGAAAAATGGATAAAGAAGTTGTGGTCCTTATGTACAAAGGAATATCACTCAGACATGAAATCAATGTCATAAGGCTAGTAGAAGCAAGATGAGTGGATTTAGGTACGACGATTCTAAGTGAAATAAGTGACACAGAAAAAGACACTTATCATAAGCTATCACTTATAGAGGGAATGTAAAAACCGCTACACCTGAACTGAATTACAAAACAGAACAGAGTCACACGTTTAGAAAACACACTATGGCTGCTTAACGGGAAAGGTGAGGTGGGGTGATGCATAAAACAAGGGTTTCAAATTCGCTCAGATACTGTTCCATACACCCAATATGTAATAGACAAGACCTACTCCTTGCTCAGTGAACTGGACTCAACAACCCCTATTCACCGCACAAGAATATATGTGACTAGTAAGAATCGTAAAACCTATGTATTGATATCTCTCTGGAAGTGTGTCAAGTGGGTGTAAAGCTGCATAAACACAGCCGTGAAAAGCAGCTAAACCCCATTATAAAAATAAATTACTTTTAAAAACCTGTAAAACAAAGACAGTGAAAGAGAGAGAAATTCTTAAAAAATTCGTTCAGGAGCTGTGATGCAACCTGGATTGACCATATCTAGACCCACACCTGGATGAGACATAAGGGTGGACACTCTTGGGGCTGAGAGGTTGGGTGAGGTTGGGTGAGCAAACTCAGACCCTTTAAAGTAGTACTGCGTGGTACCCATCCCATGGGTCCCAAATCTCCAGGTTCAAGGGCATCTTCCTACATCGAAAACATGCATGAGAAACCCAGAAGATGGTACACCGTGTGATTTTGAAAGGTTTCTAAAACGCACCCAATTTCTCATCTCCTTGTGCTCGGGTTCGCCTTTCCAGCTACTTTACTAGCAATCTCCCTACTTGCAGAATCAGCACCTTTAAGCTCCTGTTCCCTACAGGTTGCAATTTGTCCTGAGGATGAACGGGAAGAGGGGCAACCAATGAGAGACTAGATCTAGGTGTTGGGACAGGCACAGGTCACTCTATTTTCCCATCAGGAAGAAGAATTAACCACAGGCTCAGCCTGCCGCCAGGAACCAGAATAGGGCCTGAGGCAATCCCGCGCTTTTGCGGCCAGCTCCCAAAAAAGCGAGTTGAAAAATGGAGCTCAGGGACACTGCAATTCACAAACCCGCAGAGTTATAAATGATAACTCTCATGCACAGATATATTGAGGGAAGGCAACGAAGAGGATTTGAAAGCAAGGCAGAATTGCAGGAAACAGATTTCAGGAGGTAGATTCGAATCGCCTTTAAAGCACATGAAAAGCGGCAAAACGTCGACAATGATGCCCTTGGCCAAAAAGGGCGTATGCGTTTTTTCCTGAATATATTCAGGAAAAAACGCATACGCCCTTTTTGGCCAACCAAGCAACCTGGAAAGTCAAATCAGCGCTACAAAGAAGTCTCGCTTCCCATCGGTCAAAAGGGCCATGCTGCAAAAAGTGTCAAAACCAGAAATGCAGTACAGGCCATGGAGAAATGGCAGCCTTGCTACGCTGATGGGCGGGATGTAAATTGCCAAAAGCCACACTGGAGAAGTGTACGGTGTGTCCTGAAACATCGAAAAAACACAGCTTAGGGAGCATAGGGCACGTCCACTCATGGGCGTATAAATTGGGAAAACTAAAAATCAGCAAGACACAGGCACCCCAATGTTTAGGGCTGCTATGTTGACAAGAACCTCCACTTCATGACACCTTAAATATCCCAGGAAAGAGAAAAATGGATAAAGAAGTTGTGGTCCTTATGTACAAAGGAATATCACTCAGACATGAAATCAATGTCATAAGGCTAGTAGAAGCAAGATGAGTGGATTTAGGTACGACGATTCTAAGTGAAATAAGTGACACAGAAAAAGACACTTATCATAAGCTATCACTTATAGAGGGAATGTAAAAACCGCTACACCTGAACTGAATTACAAAACAGAACAGAGTCACACGTTTAGAAAACACACTATGGCTGCTTAACGGGAAAGGTGAGGTGGGGTGATGCATAAAACAAGGGTTTCAAATTCGCTCAGATACTGTTCCATACACCCAATATGTAATAGACAAGACCTACTCCTTGCTCAGTGAACTGGACTCAACAACCCCTATTCACCGCACAAGAATATATGTGACTAGTAAGAATCGTAAAACCTATGTATTGATATCTCTCTGGAAGTGTGTCAAGTGGGTGTAAAGCTGCATAAACACAGCCGTGAAAAGCAGCTAAACCCCATTATAAAAATAAATTACTTTTAAAAACCTGTAAAACAAAGACAGTGAAAGAGAGAGAAATTCTTAAAAAATTCGTTCAGGAGCTGTGATGCAACCTGGATTGACCATATCTAGACCCACACCTGGATGAGACATAAGGGTGGACACTCTTGGGGCTGAGAGGTTGGGTGAGGTTGGGTGAGCAAACTCAGACCCTTTAAAGTAGTACTGCGTGGTACCCATCCCATGGGTCCCAAATCTCCAGGTTCAAGGGCATCTTCCTACATCGAAAACATGCATGAGAAACCCAGAAGATGGTACACCGTGTGATTTTGAAAGGTTTCTAAAACGCACCCAATTTCTCATCTCCTTGTGCTCGGGTTCGCCTTTCCAGCTACTTTACTAGCAATCTCCCTACTTGGAGAATCAGCACCTTTAAGCTCCTGTTCCCTACAGGTTGCAATTTGTCCTGAGGATGAACGGGAAGAGGGGCAACCAATGAGAGACTAGATCTAGGTGTTGGGACAGGCACAGGTCACTCTATTTTCCCATCAGGAAGAAGAATTAACCACAGGCTCAGCCTGCCGCCAGGAACCAGAATAGGGCCTGAGGCAATCCCGCGCTTTTGCGGCCAGCTCCCAAAAAAGCGAGTTGAAAAATGGAACTCAGGGACACTGCAATTCACAAACCCGCAGAGTTATAAATGATAACTCTCATGCACAGATATATTGAGGGAAGGCAACGAAGAGGATTTGAAAGCAAGGCAGAATTGCAGGAAACAGATTTCAGGAGGTAGATTCGAATCGCCTTTAAAGCACATGAAAAGCGGCAAAACGTCGACAATGATGCCCTTGGCCAAAAAGGGCGTATGCGTTTTTTCCTGAATATATTCAGGAAAAAACGCATACGCCCTTTTTGGCCAACCAAGCAACCTGGAAAGTCAAATCAGCGCTACAAAGAAGTCTCGCTTCCCATCGGTCAAAAGGGCCATGCTGCAAAAAGTGTCAAAACCAGAAATGCAGTACAGGCCATGGAGAAATGGCAGCCTTGCTACGCTGATGGGCGGGATGTAAATTGCCAAAAGCCACACTGGAGAAGTGTACGGTGTGTCCTGAAACATCGAAAAAACACAGCTTAGGGAGCATAGGGCACGTCCACTCATGGGCGTATAAATTGGGAAAACTAAAAATCAGCAAGACACAGGCACCCCAATGTTTAGGGCTGCTATGTTGACAAGAACCTCCACTTCATGACACCTTAAATATCCCAGGAAAGAGAAAAATGGATAAAGAAGTTGTGGTCCTTATGTACAAAGGAATATCACTCAGACATGAAATCAATGTCATAAGGCTAGTAGAAGCAAGATGAGTGGATTTAGGTACGACGATTCTAAGTGAAATAAGTGACACAGAAAAAGACACTTATCATAAGCTATCACTTATAGAGGGAATGTAAAAACCGCTACACCTGAACTGAATTACAAAACAGAACAGAGTCACACGTTTAGAAAACACACTATGGCTGCTTAACGGGAAAGGTGAGGTGGGGTGATGCATAAAACAAGGGTTTCAAATTCGCTCAGATACTGTTCCATACACCCAATATGTAATAGACAAGACCTACTCCTTGCTCAGTGAACTGGACTCAACAACCCCTATTCACCGCACAAGAATATATGTGACTAGTAAGAATCGTAAAACCTATGTATTGATATCTCTCTGGAAGTGTGTCAAGTGGGTGTAAAGCTGCATAAACACAGCCGTGAAAAGCAGCTAAACCCCATTATAAAAATAAATTACTTTTAAAAACCTGTAAAACAAAGACAGTGAAAGAGAGAGAAATTCTTAAAAAATTCGTTCAGGAGCTGTGATGCAACCTGGATTGACCATATCTAGACCCACACCTGGATGAGACATAAGGGTGGACACTCTTGGGGCTGAGAGGTTGGGTGAGGTTGGGTGAGCAAACTCAGACCCTTTAAAGTAGTACTGCGTGGTACCCATCCCATGGGTCCCAAATCTCCAGGTTCAAGGGCATCTTCCTACATCGAAAACATGCATGAGAAACCCAGAAGATGGTACACCGTGTGATTTTGAAAGGTTTCTAAAACGCACCCAATTTCTCATCTCCTTGTGCTCGGGTTCGCCTTTCCAGCTACTTTACTAGCAATCTCCCTACTTGGAGAATCAGCACCTTTAAGCTCCTGTTCCCTACAGGTTGCAATTTGTCCTGAGGATGAACGGGAAGAGGGGCAACCAATGAGAGACTAGATCTAGGTGTTGGGACAGGCACAGGTCACTCTATTTTCCCATCAGGAAGAAGAATTAACCACAGGCTCAGCCTGCCGCCAGGAACCAGAATAGGGCCTGAGGCAATCCCGCGCTTTTGCGGCCAGCTCCCAAAAAAGCGAGTTGAAAAATGGAACTCAGGGACACTGCAATTCACAAACCCGCAGAGTTATAAATGATAACTCTCATGCACAGATATATTGAGGGAAGGCAACGAAGAGGATTTGAAAGCAAGGCAGAATTGCAGGAAACAGATTTCAGGAGGTAGATTCGAATCGCCTTTAAAGCACATGAAAAGCGGCAAAACGTCGACAATGATGCCCTTGGCCAAAAAGGGCGTATGCGTTTTTTCCTGAATATATTCAGGAAAAAACGCATACGCCCTTTTTGGCCAACCAAGCAACCTGGAAAGTCAAATCAGCGCTACAAAGAAGTCTCGCTTCCCATCGGTCAAAAGGGCCATGCTGCAAAAAGTGTCAAAACCAGAAATGCAGTACAGGCCATGGAGAAATGGCAGCCTTGCTACGCTGATGGGCGGGATGTAAATTGCCAAAAGCCACACTGGAGAAGTGTACGGTGTGTCCTGAAACATCGAAAAAACACAGCTTAGGGAGCATAGGGCACGTCCACTCATGGGCGTATAAATTGGGAAAACTAAAAATCAGCAAGACACAGGCACCCCAATGTTTAGGGCTGCTATGTTGACAAGAACCTCCACTTCATGACACCTTAAATATCCCAGGAAAGAGAAAAATGGATAAAGAAGTTGTGGTCCTTATGTACAAAGGAATATCACTCAGACATGAAATCAATGTCATAAGGCTAGTAGAAGCAAGATGAGTGGATTTAGGTACGACGATTCTAAGTGAAATAAGTGACACAGAAAAAGACACTTATCATAAGCTATCACTTATAGAGGGAATGTAAAAACCGCTACACCTGAACTGAATTACAAAACAGAACAGAGTCACACGTTTAGAAAACACACTATGGCTGCTTAACGGGAAAGGTGAGGTGGGGTGATGCATA